>NW_026521050.1:0-97184 GCF_023375685.1 Ictalurus furcatus | reverse complement strand
CAAAAGTTTGTGGACACCCGACTGAAATGTTTTTCATGATCTTAAAAGCCTTTTGATCTGAAGGTGTACGATTAAATGTTTGAAATGAACGTTATACCAATTTACACTGCTGAATTTTTCAGTGAATCTCTTCCAGGAATGCCAGTGTTCAGACTACACTCAGCACATGGGGTCTAAGCTTTGAGAACAAGCTGCTGAATCTGACTGGAAGAGTTCTTCCTGCTGAGAGGATCCTACAGGGAGTGAGAGCAGTAAGGGGGACCACAGAACACAGAGAACACAACTGTACACGACACGTGTTGCACTCTTGCTGAGTAGAGTTTGTGTGTGTGTGTGTGTGTGTGTGTGTGTGTGTGTGTGTGTGTGTGTGCAGTATGAGTACAACCCATGTGACGCGGATTGGTCTAAAGAGATGCGAGGTCTTCCTCTGATGACCAGCATGCCTCTGGAGATCTGGCTGCTGTCCCATACGCGCCGTAATGCTGACGTCGCTCACTCACTGCTGCAGACCCTCAACAAAGTGCCTGTGGGCATCCACCTTCAGAGGCCGGGAATGTGAGCCAACACACTTGACCAGTGTTTAGAAAGAAATTGTAGCCTGTGCCATTACTGCGTCCTGGGCTCTTTTTAAAATTCACTCCCCGTGAGCTTCATGAAAGGGACGCTAGTGTGTAGCACTGTTAATTTCAAATTATTAAAGCGGTCCTCGTCAATTAGGTAGTGCAGAACTTTGCTCTAATATTGACCGTATTCAGCTGCAGTCCATCAGTTAGGCACAAACATTTCAATGGTCTCTGCAAATAAACGTGTTTTCCGAACTGCACGCTCTAAAATGAAGAGCTTCTCGACAGCTTTTCTTTCATTCATAGCGGAAGGCAGTGGTTACGGTGCGTAGTGTTTTATTTGAACCAGAGCCATGTTGAGCAAGGATCATGTCTTAATTGCAGCGTTAACACTTTTTATTCTCCCCCACTTCATTTTTTTTCTGTGTGCAGGACGGAGTACGATGATCGACAGGAGGCTCTGCAGCAGAGAGTGGTGCAACAGGTTCAGATGGTGGGTCTCACACACTGGGTAGAATCAAATGTGACCATGTAGTTAGTTTAGGATTCAAATATTAAAGTATTTTACTATGCTGAAAATGTTCAGGTTAGCATCCGTACTTTTTAGGGGTTAAGGTATAGAAAATGTATTGTATTGCTTAGAAAAACCATACATGTGACTAGTAATGTAACGACCGTTATATTCATTATTTGAATGAATAAGTAATGCACTCGCTGTCCATTTTATTAGAAACACCCTCACATTCATGTAGTTATTCAATCATGGGGCAGCGGCACGATGCATAAAAAGAACTTGAGTTAACGTTCACATCAATGCATAAAAAGTTACTGTTCACATCAAGCATCACAATGGGTGAAAATTGTGACCTCTGTGACCTTTACCGTGGCATGGTTGTTTGTATCAGATGGGCTGGTTTGAGTATGTCAGAAATTGCTGATCTCCTGGGCTTTTCACACAGAACAGTCTGTAGAGTTTACTAAGAATGGTGCAAAAAACATTGAGAGAGCAACAGTTGTGTGTGGATGGAAACGCCTTATTCCTGAAATACTCAAACCAGCCCATTTGGTACCAATAACCATGCCATGGTTGTCTGATGTACACATTAACTGAAGCTCTTGACCTGTACCTGCATGATTTTATGCAATGTGCTGCTGGCACATGATTGGCTGATTAGATAACTGCTTGAATGTGATATGAAATATATGATTGAAAGGACTTTGATTTAAAAATAAATAAAATAAAGGGGTGGTAGAAGAAAAAACCCACATTACTATGGGTAAATAATATAGATGGCACTAGTGCTGCACAATTAATCGAATATCGATCGCGATTACGATTCTGACGGCCCACGATTAAATGAACATGATCGACTGCGATATTAACGTTAAAAGTTCGTCCTCCGCTAATAGAAAACTCAGCTGCAGGTCAAATCAAGCGCTTCCTACACTTATAGCAAATCACCATAGGGCAGCGCAGGGATGACGTCATTTTGTAGTACCAAAACCCGGAAACAGGGTTAGCATTTTAGCCCTCGAGCTGCCAGGTTCGCTTCGAGCTCCAGCGCTTCGCGTGAGGAGAAATCATGACATTAACACGCTATAAGGTGGGTTTAATTCAAACTTCTTTATTAAAAAATTCCTCACCAATCATAATCAAGAGTAGAACTGTTCCGTCTGTAAACATACAGTACACTGCCGCTCTCCTTCACTAACTCTAATTCACTTCATTTAAACTCACGGTTGCCAGATATCACTAGAAAAGTCAACTCCAGTTTCCATGTTTTGATTTAATCCCCCAAAACATTATCAGCAGACATGGACACTGTACTGGGGAACTGATCTAAAACTGATAAACAAAAATAAAACTACTAAAATGCTAAGACAGAAAATGTGCTTAGTTATAAATAAATCATTTTATATATATATACACATACATACAAAAATAAATAAATAAATAAATAAATATATATATCTATAGGGCACACGGTGGCTTAGTGTTTAGCACGTTTGCCTCACACCGCCAGGGTCGGGCTCGATTCCCGTGGCCCTGTGTGTGTGGAGTTTTCATGTTCTCCCCGTGCTGCGGGGGTTTCCTCTGGGTACTCCGGTTTCCTCCCCCAGTCCAAAGACATGCATGGTAGGCTGATTGGCGTGTCTAAAGTGTCCGTAGTGTATGAATGGGTGTGTGAGTGTGTATGTGATTGTGCCCTGCGATGGGCACAATTGCATTTAATATCAATTTGACATTAAGCTTAGTTCGCTATTTCATTGAAAGCTATTAGCCTTTTTCCTAATAAGGATCACTTTTGTGTTAGTCTACTTTTAATTAGGACTCTTTATTGTTTTTAAGATATCTAAAAATAAACATTTTATGTTTGTTTATTTATCAATCAACCAACAGTATCATTGCTATTATTTTAATTCAGTTAACAGTGACCATGAGCAGAGAGCTTACATTTAACTGTTTATGATAGACTTCCTGATTAAAGTTTAAATAAAAAAAGATTGGTATCTGGATCAGTATCAGCTGTAAAAATCCTGATCGGAGCATCAGTAATGAACACCATTAAACTAAAGCGCTTTGCATCTGACGGGTAAATGAACTCACCCAATCACATCCTACATGAGATTATTCAGATATCTACACAATACACACAGAGCGGTTCGAGAACTGACTCCAGCCCAGAACCATGACAGTGGAAATGTCTAATAGTGCAGCTTTAAATATATTTAAGAGGAGCAGACTTCAAACACTGAACATTGAGGTTTATTGTATTTGTTTACAAGGTGAATAGGTTCACGGTTGTTTTGTGCATACAGTCTGTAAAATGAACTGAAAATATTAGATTTAGTTTATCAGAAGGTAAATTAATGTGTCATGGCTCACACTGTGTTCCTAAATTCTATCATAATTGACCAGGTCAATTTTTCTCATGCCTACTTGTGTGTTGTATTGTGGCATGAGAAAACTTAATAAATGTGATAGTGCAATAAAATATGTTATCACTAAAATCAATGAATAATCGTGATAATCGAGATCTCAGTAGTAATCAAAATAATCGGGATTATCATTTTGGCCATAATCGTGCATCCCTAGATGGCACTGATCCAGGACCTGATAGCAGCAAAAAACCGGTGGATCAGCTATCAGAGATAACAGAAATCAAATCATATAACTGATGCATGTAAAAGAGACGTGACTGTTCTTTCGCTAGGATTGAATTCATTATATTCGTACTTTATGTATGGGTTTCTGTATGAAAGTTTAATGGTAAACCGAGTGCTTCAGTTAAAATAATGAGCGTTGTAGATCTTAAAGAAAACAATATCGGATGGGTATCGGCTGATACTCAAGCTTTCCATTAAGGAAAATAAAAGCTAGGATCATGACACTTCTAGTAAATAAGTCAAATGAAACTGTTTTTATTTATTTAATTAATTTTTAAATTGAATGTTTAAGGATATTGCTGTTTGATTTTCTTTGTTAAAGTCGTTTCACCTTTTGTGATGTGACACACGCAGTGCAGTGCAGCTGCTTCTATGTGATTTTTGTCACAGTATATCCTTTTATGGGTCTAAGCATACGGCATAAGATAATTTCAGATTAACAGCCTCAGTCTACAGATTACCATTACTTCTTGTTCTGAAGCACTCACTTTAAATCATGTGTGTAAGGTGGTTGTGATCCTGTCAACCAACCGTAAGGATAAATACGATTGCGTGAAGAAGTACCTGTGTGTGGACTGTCCCACTCCAAGCCAGTGTGTGGTGGCTCGCACCCTCAGCAGACCTCAGACCCTCATGACCATAGCCACAAAGATCTCCTTGCAGATGAACTGCAGGATGGAAGGAGAGCCGTGGAGCGTCGAGATCCCGGTACGGTTCTGTTCTTCAAGCACTGGGAGTTTTTCCAGTAACTGAAATATATCCAGCATTGGGATTTCAACTACAACCAAAATCATCACTTAAAAGCATATCTGATCTTGTAACTGATCAACAGTGGCACCTCCTAACCCTGATGTTATTCTATTAAAACATTGTTTTAGTGACTTCTCCTGCTCTTTCAGTTGAAGCACCTGATGATGTTGGTATCGACTGCTACCACGACAGTGCTGCAGGAAAGAGATCCATCGGTGCACTGGTGGCCAGCCTCAACCCGGGCATGTCCAGGTACTTAAAGCATGACTTGTGTGGACTCTGTAAACAGCTTTAAGAAGGGTTGTGTTTAATGAACTAGATTTTTAGATTTGAACTTTTCCACCAGTCTTCAGAAGAGAGGGCATTACCCTTTGTGGTTTATCGTAACTTTAGGAGAGAGGAAAAAGTACAATATCGTTCTTTTAATGATTAAAATGTTTAATTGTCAAATTGCTGAGGTATAAGGAATAAAAAGCATCAGGAAGACCTGTTTAGCTTCGTGGTGCGTCACATTACACCATCCTGTCGTTGATTGATAATCTTTCTACATATAGCAGCATGCTCATGGTTTCTTTATTTGCTGATATTTTTTAATCCCTCGTATATCTGCATATTGTTACCACTACAAACGATCAGTAAAGATTATGAATCCAACAAGAGTTTTTCAGCTCAGTGGTGGGAAATTTCAGAGACTTTTAACACTACTTCCTGCATCTCAGGATTCTTTACTCAGGCCTGAGCTGGTTCTCTTAATCTCACACACTGTTCTCTGTATTTCCATTTCCTTCCAGTTGAAGGACAGAATCACAATTTTTTAGTCTTGAGTCCTCTGTACGTTGTTTTCTTCGCTGCTACCCCACCTTCATCCTCCTCATAAAGGGTCTGGGCCATGCTCTGTATGCTATGTGCTCTGTATGCTATGTGCTCTGTATGCTATGTGCTCTGTATGCTATGTGCCACTGCTCTGTAACCATGAGAGCACCGTCCTTCTCTCAGGTGATTTTCAAAGTGTGCAGGGTATGAAATGCACTCTGGGAGGAACATCATGCTCATAAATGACCTCGTTACACTGCAGTCTCTTTGAATTCCGACTTTACACTCAGGATGAAATACTCACACTGCAGTCTGACGGAACGTGGGAGAAAAAGCGAGCAATTTTAGAATTGTCACTTCAGTTAAGAAGCGCATTAAGACATGGCTTTTTGTTTTGATTTCTTTTCCTCAGCTGCGCTACAGGTGTTGACTCCCGCACTTACCACATGCGCAGAAACTCCGGCAAGAGCCTAAGGATCCTCCTGATCCGAGCCAAACGTATCCTCCACTCTATCCTCTCAACACCTACAGGAACACGGGTCTTTTAAACTCATGCACTTCGTTTTACATCTCCATCAGAAGATGCAGTAGGCCTAACCAAAGGCCAGATAGATCATCTAGTCCAGATACCTTGATGGCGACTAAAATGGTTTTTAGTGCTTTTTAATTTTGCGACCATGTTTTTTCTGCCAGACGCCAGTGGCCACCGTTACCCACAAACAAAATTAAAAAACGAATTAAATAGAAATGACCATACGTCTTGTTGTGTTAGGCTACTGAACTCACATCCCCTCTTGCGCATGCGTGTACCTGCCCTATCACCTGCACTCCTGTATGGTTTCCATAGATGAACAGAAACAGGTTTAACGTCGCGTTTATTGGGTTAAAAAGTTGGAAGTGAACTTTATTAAAGGTGTTTAATTTAGTTTGATGTGGTTTAGTTCGTTGGAATTTGACTGTATCTGTTATATGTAGGCTAGCTAACTGCGTAGTTAACTAACGTTGGCCAGCTGAGAAGAAAAATATCAGACTTTTTCCTCATTCCCTGCCTGTCCAAACCCTGCCTCCTCTACATCAGATGCCGACGATGTTGAGACCAACTCGACCAGTGAAAGTTCTCAAGTGACATTTGAGTCATCCCAGCCCGTTTCAATCGGTGTGCAATCTTTTACAGATGATGACAGCCAAGCGCAGCGAGTTGAGTCTTCTTCTCCCGTCCCTGCGGCTCTCATCCAGACAAGACAGTTTAAATCAGCTTGGCTACAAGAGTTCGCCTGGTTACGTTATGACAAAGGGAAAATGTACTGCACCTTTTGTGCTAAAGTAGGACAAGATATTGCTGGTAAAACAAAGTTCATTACCAGTTCGAGTCCTTTTAAAAAAGAAACCGTGAAGAAGCATGCTGACAGTAAAAAACATGTGAACGCCAGGGATTGTGTCATTGCTAGGTCTGCCCCTCGTGCCACCCCAATCGTGAAAGCAGTGCAACGTGCTAGTGATAAAGTCGCTGAGAAAGAGATGAGGGAATTGAAAATAAAATTCAATGCAGCCTACATGACTCTGAGCCTGAATAAGCAGGAAACAACTAATTGTACATAGTTGAATAAGACAGTGAAAAAAAGTATCAAATGACTGGACATTTAAGTATTTACGGTAATATGATTCAATATGATATACTGAACATTACACATATTGTGGATGTAAAGAATACATTGTGTAAACTATGGGAGGCAGAGTAAACAAAGGCAGACAGTACAGAGGGGAAAGAAAAGGCAGTGTGAGGTAGCCATTTAACAATATCATCATATGTCATATGACAACACTCTATTTTGGCTCCTGAAAATTTGGTTTGGTGCCAAAATATTTTGGGTTTAGGAGCCAACGGCTCCTAGATAATTTTTTTTGCCTGGAGCCCTGTTCCAAATTGTTCTTTGGCTATGCCCCATGTTTCTGCAATGGCTCAGACCGGTTTTTCCTCTTTTCTCAGCTTCAAAATGGCTTGTTTTTCTCCCATAGACAGCTCTCTGGTCTTCATGTCGGTTTATTCTTTTTAACAACAAATGCTGTCTCCACAGGTGAAACCCAGGGCTCAAACCAAGAGAAGACATTCAGAGCTATTCATTCTTTACAGTCAATTTAACAAGGTACACCTGGGCAGCAAGAAAAACCCATCAGTCACTCGTTCCAGTATTTTTGAACAGTTAATGAATAGGGTGGCTTCAAAAAAAAAAGCTGCCATGTTTTAATCTGTGTAACACGTCTAGATG
Source organism: Ictalurus furcatus (assembly GCF_023375685.1). Lineage (NCBI taxonomy): Eukaryota > Metazoa > Chordata > Actinopteri > Siluriformes > Ictaluridae > Ictalurus > Ictalurus furcatus. Next base: position 89,623 of record NW_026521050.1, on the reverse strand, counting down.
TAAACATGAGGAAAGGAAAGCTGAAATTCTGATCTATCGTCTCATATTCGTCTTTTATCTCAAACCCAAATGTCACTGTATAGCAAAAGCAATAGAATTGGCCTTGATGTTCCAATACTTTTGTAAGAAATAAATAGTTTTCTTTTTAAAATGCACTCCTTGGTTGTGCTCACTGCATTACAAACTCAAATCCAACATTGTGAGATTTATTTATTTTTTTTGAAATGTGTTGAAATGGAGTTTTCTTGTGATTCCTCTATATTCCTGTATATTTCATGATTGGCTGGTTAGAAAACTACATGAACGTACAGGTGTTCCTAATAAAGTGGACGGTGAGTGAACATGACGTGGCTGAAATGATTTCCAAAACACTTCAGGAGCAGCTAGCGATAAAGATTAAGGTTACACTGGCTTGATGATTGATCTTTTAATAATGATACATAAATAAATAGAAAGCGAATGTAATGATTTAGAAAATCGGTGTCCCAAAACGAAACTGATGTTTGTGTGCTTTGTTGATTCTTATGTAGATGCTGCTCCATCAGAATTTGAGAGAGTTATTGTTTTTGCGTGAAGAACGTGGAGGAGCTCCAGAGAGAGGCCACGTCATCCTGCTCCATCTCCTCATCCTCAGAGCATACTTCTCCCTCCTCACATAGTGGTACACCACTTCACACTGCCGTCTAAATACACACATACACACTTAAGAGCACACACTGTCTTTACTCAATGAATACACTCTCAGGCACAAGTAGGGAGTGGATGAGTATGAAGCGGGCACACACACACACACACACACACACACATTCCTGTTTGCAATTTTTTTTAACTATAGAGAAGTAACCTAGTGTCACATTTTATAAATCCTTAATACTTAAAAATGGATCTTGGAATGATAGTCAGCATGTCTGCAGCATGAATTCATAGTATTTACGATCTAGTATTTGACCTGTAAATATGTAAAAAAGAGAAGTATTAATATATTTGTCCTTACACGTCATGTTCATCTTTCCCTGTGGCCTCATTTGCTCCTCTGTGCCAACTCCCTTTCATCTTTTAACATTTCAATACAGTTTTTAGCTACTTGAAGGTTTTTGTTTGTTTTTCCCCCCAAAGTGAATCATCCATCTATTTTTGTATTTTATTAGTTACTTTCCATTTTATGTCCGCTCTATCATCACACTGAAGCGTGATAGTTATGTCCGTATTATTCATTTCTCACAGACCTGCCTTTCACCTTGCTAATATATGGAAGCACTGAATAAACAGTCAATTTGTCATGTTTTTGTATGAAGGTGTTAAAATGTTGAGTTGTACGGCCTTTCCTGCCTCGTGGACTTTTCACCGGTATCGTTTGAATAAATCAAACTGGTAATGAAAAGTGTCGTTACTGATAGGGAAGCAAAACCGAGACAAAGATCTGAATGTGAAAATCCATTGAATTTGGAAATGAAATTTCGACACCATTGAATTAATAGAATCCGTGTATCATATCATTCGTTCTTTTCATATTCAATTATCCAATTATCCGAAAATGGAAAAATGGCTTGTTATTTTATTATTCATTTACAAATCCAAAACGAAACAGAGAGAAAAAAACAAACAAGTCGTTTTCTGTTCTTTCAATCTCACGCTCAAGTTAAAAATAAGCGATTAGAAAACGGGTCAAATGTCCAGGTTTCATTTGAACATTTTATTTATTTTCTTCGATTGACTATGACCCAGAAGTTACTGGTTTCTTCACGTGTTGTGCTGGATAAAGGGTTTTTATTTTGGTTTATTTGTTTAGTTTTTTGCTGAAGAGCATGGGGAGATTCGTACTGTTTAAGAGAGCCAAATGTGTAACCCTCAAAGAAGACTGCAAAAATATTAACTGCAGTTAAACCAGTCAATAATCCTTTATAATCCTATAAACGTTTTTGTATTTATGCTTTTACATTTTAGAAAATGGGCAAAATCAAGTTTAAAGAGAGGCTGTAATAAAAATACAGTTTTTGGAGTATCAGGGTCGGCACAGTGGCTTTGTAGTTAGCTTCTTTGCTTCACACCCCCAGGTTGTACTCTGGTTTCCTCCCCTAGTCCAAAGACATGCGTTGTAAATTGTCCGTAGTGTGTGAACAGGTGTATGATGGGCTTACACCTCGTCCACGGTGGCCCCCGCCTTGTGCCCCGAGTCCCCTGAGATAGACTCCAGGGTGACCCTGTGTAAGATCGATGGAATATCTGATTTAATGAACACTGAAAAACTTTTCATTTCTTTTTTTGAAAGCATGTAACATCAGCACGACGTATGGGGTTCACCGAAACGGGACTATTGAAGACTCGAATAACCGGCTCTTTTTCCAGTCTGTGTAGTCTCACATTGCTGTTATTGGGTGACACGGGTGGAATCCAATGAGGTTTTCTACTGTTCTCAAGGTTTGGCATGCTGTGCATCCTGAGATGCTTTTCTGCTCACCATGTATGTAAAGAGAGGTGATTTGACGTTACCATGGCCGTCCTATTAACTTGACCCAGTCTGGCCATTCTCCTTTCGTCAACAAGGTGTTTCCACCCCGAGAACTGCCACTTACCGGATGTTTTTCACACAAGTATGTGTGTGTGGAAATCCTAGGAGAGCCGCAGTTTCTGGAATACTCAAACCAGACCATTTACAACCATGCCACGGATAAAATCACTGGATTACATTCTGGTGTTTGATGTGAATATTGACTGAAGCTCTTCATCTGATCCTGCTTGATGTTGTACATTGTGGTGTTGCCATATGATTGGCTGATTGGATAATTGTATGAATGAGCACATGTACAAGTGATCAGTGAGCACATCTATCTACCATAGAGGTATTTTGGAGCAATACTTGACAATGTACCTGACTTTGTTAGATTTGTGGCCAAGTTGAAGAAGCTTTTGACATCCCAATGGAAAAAAATTAATAAAACAATCCAAGACAAATTCACTTTCAGTCTTGTTTTTTGTTTTGTTTTTTCCCCCTTCATGTTAATCTCTTTCTACAGAACCCGTCCAAACTTCATACGTCAATGCAGTAAGCAAGATAAACTGTCTACAGCTGAAGAATCTAAGCATGCATCCGTTTTCACCCTTATAGAAAAAGTTTTGCAGTTCCTATCCAAAAGACACCAAGAGCCCAGATGTCCTTAGAAACTAAATGTAACCTCCAACTCGTGGCCTTTTCAGTAACTCGATTCCCAGACGTCGCCACACTGATCACAGTGCATCCTTCAAATCCACCGTGCAGCGGAAATGGACCAGTCGATTTAAACGGATTGTTGAAAATGTACGTTGTTCAAGGCATTTGTGGATTTGAAATTTCGCTGCAAACCGAGTCTGAACAATTGCCAGAATCTGAGGCAAAAACACACGAAGGAACGAGATCACGTCGTCATTGCCTCGTCTTTGGTGTTCTACATTTTTGACAAAAGTAACACCAGAGATGCTGCGTTAAAGTGGTCAAGAAAATTACACCAGAGTAAAAAAATCCCATTGGGTTAGATTATAAACATCGACTGAAACTCTCGATAGGACGTGACATTGTTGGAGAGTTGCATACGAGCGGACATTCAACAATATTTAGTAGAAGCATTGTGGATGTTTTTGTCTGTGTCCGTCTGTAATATACTGGACTGTCCTACCAAGAGTTCGCCCACGTACACATTCAACTGAAGCTCATACAGTCAGCATACTGAACTCTCCTTTTTGCCATAGTGCGGCCGCTTAACAGGATAAGGCCTCAGAAGTCAAGCACCAGCAGCTTGTGGCTAAAAAGCTGCAGCAGAATTGAGCTCGGCTAGGAGGTGACGGGTGACGGAAAAAAGCCGGGGAACCTCGGAAAGGAAAACAGGGCTGTGTTCCAAATCTTTTATTGCCTCCTCTTCAAACTCCAAAAACCTCTGGGCCCTACAGCTAAATCCAAAGCTGAGGAAAACAACCGTTCAACTAAGAAGGCCTTCTCAAACACAATGTTTGAGCGAAGGGAGGAAATGATCAAACACAGATCAATTGGAACACAGCCCATACAGCAAAACCGTAAAAAGGTGCCATAGAGTCTAAATGATTCAAAAAGACACAAATCTAAGCCCAAACACTTCATATGACCATTGATATGACTGCTAACGAAATCTATTGTACTGTAGCTACACTGCTAAAAGTGTATATAAAGATACACCGATACAACCAGTTGAACATGAATAACACACAAAGCACATTTCACAAGCACGATATCTTTCAAAAATGTCCAAAAGCACAAATACCCTAATAAAGGAAAAAGACATGTTTGTGCTAACATGTAAGACTTGAGTTTCTACATCTTCCAAACAAGTACACTTGAGCGTCTTCGTTACTGTAAGCTCGGCTCTGAAAATCTGCTACCACTGTTGTACCAGTAAACACACACACAGACAGAGCAAGTTAGCAAAGATTGGTCAACAAGGTTTCTTCAACACAACCACCTTTTCATACACGTACGCTCACTTCATATTGTCAGTCCCTTTTTAAAAGTGAATTAAACCATGAGCAGCTATCTTCTCAAAAGTCCTGTTCAATTTCAGAGCACAAAAAAACTGCCTATATACACAGCAATTCAGTCCCACGGCTCTGAAAGAAATGCAGAGCACAAATGTACAAATCACTGCGATTTCTATTTTTCTTTTCTTTTTTTAAATGTGAAAAGGATGCTTGTAAAAAGATGATAAATCTTCACTGGGAATTACTTTAAGGTGATCATCAACAATTAATTAATCAGGGGAGCCTGGCTCTGGTTTCAGAAAATAGACTCTTTTTTTTTTTTTTTTTGCAAAGTAATGTATACAAGTGTATAAAACCAGGAATCGGGTCTAGTAGTTATCTGGGGTTAATGTCCAACTTGAGCTAAAAGTGCATTCTCTCCTATCTCACTTCATGACTAGTTTAAATAATGTAGGGTTAAAGGGCAAATGGTGTGCTTGGAATAGTAGAGATTAGATGATTTTAGCTTCTCAAACATCACCGTAAATCATTAGGATAATAGGATTAAGTCAGAATTACTGAATTGGATTCAGAGATGATTATATGAATGCTATAATTTGTGTTACCCTTGCCTTGTCTGACCGCTTTAACACTGCACGTCTGAAATTCTCTTCTTTGTACAAATATTTTTTGCTTCTCTTTGTTGCACTTTTTTCACTATGCTCTCCTCTGTCTCCAGCATAAACAGCCCTTTCTCTGTCTCTCTGTAAGTAGATGACCCTCTTGACCTCTGAGGCTTCATCACTCATCACCATAGTAACTGTCTTGTCCACCCCCAGTAAAAGGCTGCATACTCGTACTGTGCTGTGAAAAAGCGTTTGCTTCCATCTGCTTTTTAGCAAGTGGTAAGCACAGAAAAGCTGAAGGAAAGGCTTATGTTATCATTTGCACACAAACTCAGAAAAGTGCTCATTAAAGCAAAGCATGCGGTTTGAAGTTTGGTTGTTTGACAATCAATGAACAAAAAAAAATCTGAAAAATAAATGAAAGTGAGGAAGAAATAAGACATTTTGGGGTGTGCTGTTATAGAAAAGTAATCATCAGTAACTGGCAAGATACAGCTACAAACTAGCTGCTGAAGTTTTCCAATAACAGTGTTTTATTCTTCTTATACCACAGCACACTTCCATCCATCCATCCTACACAGGGTTGTGGGGAGCCTGGAGTCTATCCCAGGGAACTCGGGGCACAAGGCAGGGGACACCCTGGACAGGGTGCCAACCCATCACAGGGCACAATCACTCGTGCACACACACACTGGACAATTTTGGAGATGCCAATCCACCTACAACGGATGTCTTTGGACTGGGGGAGGAAACCCCTGAAGCACATTTGCAGGGACATCCAGAAAATTTAGTGAAACCCAGTCATTGATCTTATTGGATAATTAGTCTCTAATGATTTGACCTTGTTTGTTACGCTGCTAAATATTTTCCAAAGGTATGGAAGTGATGTTAAGTCAGCAGATGTATTGCGTGGGTTTGTGTTCTCTCTCCCTCCCCCTGTTTTTTTCTCACAGGTCGCTCTGCCCTAATTCGTTGTGCTGACGTGCTGCACGGGGATTGGAGAGGAGAAGATTGTCCCTCTTTTAAAAAGGAGGACGAACAATATGTTGGGAGGAATGCGGATGTGTGGGGTGTCTGTGTTTGCGTGTGTACGATTGAGTAGCGAATGTTTTTCCTGGTGTTTGAGTGAAATCGCTTGCTTGTTGTGTTGTGTACAAGTGAAAGAAGTGAGTGGAAGTATATTGTGTTGTCCCATTCCCCTGTTTTGTCTTGTGTTGTGGCTGAGTGTACGCCTGAATTGTAAATATATCTTTCATTGTAAATATTTCTCTTCTTACTGTCATGAAAGCTGTAGGGGTTGTGTGGCGTTTATTTTTGGGCTCTACCTTTTGTTCGCTGTTTTTGCCTCAGTGAGGGAGTCAGGTTAGACTCTATTTTCTTTTGACATACCTTTTTTGTTAGGTTAGTTAAACTGATACAGGGAAGATATCGACTGTTTTGTTTATTACATTGGCCTTGCCAGCCCTGAAGAGTGGTGCTTTCCGAGTGATTCTGTTTGTTTTGCATTATTTTTCTTGTGATCATTAAATTTGTACGATTTGAAAGACGTGAGGTAATGAGCTAATGAGGTGTCAACCTCATTATTTCTCAGTCTGATTTGTTTTTGTTTATACTTTTTTTATGTTACACCTCGACCGGGGTCGTAACCGTGAGTCAAAAATAACTTCCATTTCCTTTTATGGAGTTTTGTGGGCATTGCTACATGGAAATGAGCTGTGTCAGGAACACGGTTTGCACTTTAGAGGTGAACAACACGCGTACACAAGAACATCGGCGTTTCCGAAACTTTTATAAATCCGGCAGAAACGTTTAGTTTGGTTTGACTTGGGCAAACATTTACACACAACTTTACTAAAAGAAACTTGCTCAGAACTACAAACAGCCGTTCCCTCAGCACTGAAACTGGAGACTCCTTCCAAAACACATGTCTGCTTTCAATATATGATTTTGATTGATTTATTTGATAAACAACACGCTTTTTAATCTATTTATTGTTAGACCTGTATTACATAGAGATCACATGTCTTACTTTTAACGTCTTGCTCACAGTGTTTGTGTCCGTGTTTGTTCGTCAGGGCTCAGGACGTTCCCCCGCAGCTGTTGAGCCAGAGAGAGCTGAAATGGTTAGAGATACTGAAGAACTGGGACAAAAGGATCAACAAGAGATTTAAGAAGGTAAACGTACAGCACATACACTATGGGTTAATATACAGCTTGTACCTGCTCATTGAAGGGGTTTTCTTCATTTTGAATAGTGTCTGCTGGTTTATAATAATAATAATAATAATGATGATGATGATGATGACGACCACAAGTGTTAAACAGAGTCTAAATTCGTAACAGTATTCCCAGTGAAGCTGTGCACGTTCTCTACGTCTTCTGATCCTGACTCATGAGGGCGTTTCACACAGGAGGCTTTTCCAAGTTCCCAAATAAACACTTGAAATAACTGGTTCCCGTCCCCAAAACACCGACATGCACGTAAACATTTTCAAAATTCCCCTCGATTCGGCACCATCTCTTTATCTCCCTCTTATTTCTCTGTTCTGGAGACTAATTACTCAGAAACCTGCACATTGCCTCACTGTCTCATTAACCGTGTTGTGTATGGACAAGTACGGAATCTCACTGAACTGTCCTCACACAGCTTGTGTGTGTGTGTGTGTGTGTGTGTGTGTGTGTGTGTGTGTGTGTGTGTGTGTGTGTGTGTCACTCTCTCTTCTCCTAAGCTCTCTTAAGCTTCTGCTGGGACTGGTGTGATCTCAGGTAAAGAGGAGGGTTCGTATATGTGCGCGTGCGTGTGTGTGTGTGCGTGTGTGTGTGTGCGTGCGCGTGTGTGTGTTAGATTAGTGCATTATGTGTTTACTTAATAGAGCAGTCTCTGTCGCTGCTTTTTCTTTGCATTTAAATCAGGAAAGATGCTCCTATGAGTGGAAATTTACACAGTATACGTAAATAATAGAACATGAAATTTTTCATTAATAATTAAAAATTAAAAAATACAAATAAGAATAAAAGACCACTGCATAACACCAGTCAGGACTTGTGCGAACCTCTTCTGTGTATTTGACTTTTTTTAATGTATTTGTTGATTTAATAGATTAATAGTTTATTCAATGAATGAATGGTATTTGTTGATAAATAATTCACATTTTTAAAGACCGATTTATTTATTTAAAAGTGATAATGTATTCAGTTATTAACGGACTTATTCATATTTTAGGTATACGGTCCATCTTTAAAACACTTATTTATTTCTTTGTTTGTTTATTTATTTATTTAGCGTGTCTTGAAACAAACAGCGTCGTTTGATGTGTTGAAGTAATTTCCACTGAAATAGGAAGTCAGGGCGGGGCATATCCAGTGCGCCCCCCCCCTTTAAAATAGCCAGTTGCTCAACGGGTGATATTTCTAATGCCGGTTATGATGTCATCAAAGTAGTTGATCCGTATTGGCGGTAGAGATCGACTGTAAATTATGAACACGTACATCTTCTAAATGCGAATTGTGTCGTTGTTTTGGAGCAGCACTAGTTTATAGATCACCTTAAGGCTGACATTCATACTGAACGCTACAAAACTTCAATTTTGTTTTCATGGGGACTTTTTATTAAATAGGATTAAAAGAACAATGGCAATGAGGAATATAATAGCTGTATCTACTCGTTTTATTATGTTTATTATTTTCAAGCAAGTGCTCTTTAAAAAATATATTTAAAAAAATATGAATAAAACGATTATTTTTTGGAAGAACGGCATTATGGAGTGTGTGCATGAACTCATGTGTAACTATTGTTTTGCATTGAGTTACGTATTTCTTTTAAAACTCTGTGTGCACTTGTGTTATTGCTAACATAGTGCATGTATGTGGGTCGATTTCTTTAAAAACATTTTCGCATGGTTGTAAAGTCCTCCTATGTAAACCCCAAATAGTCAGTTACCGCAGTATTTTCATGCATGCCAGCTGCATAGTTAATCATCAAAATCATCACACAGTCACCTCAAAAGATCTTGTTTGGCTCTGTAATAGCTTTTGTACAATTCGTAAGCAATTCCTAAGTTATCTATTTAAAAAAATAATATACGAATCAAATTTTACAATGGTAAATGGTGCACTTACATAGCGCTTTTATCCAAAGCGCTTTACACTGTGTCTCATTCACCCATTCACACACACACACACCAGTGGTAGCAAAGCTGCCATGCAAGGCGCTAACTTGCCATCGGGAGCAACTCGGGGTTCAGTGTTTTGCTCAAGGACACTTCGGCATGTGGAGTCATGCTGGCCGAATCAAACCGCCAACCCTACGATTAGTGGACAACCAGCTCTACCAACTGAGCCACAGAAAAAAGTACTCCACTACAGATTACTTATTACTACTTTAAAATTGAACTCTGATGACTGCATGTAAAAATAAATCAGATTACTAATTACTTTACTTTCAAACCTGCAATAAAGTTTCACTACAAACTGAAACACATACTTTTTTCAGTAATTCTAGCGCGTCAACATGTGACCTGATCAGAAAAAGTTGGATTTGTTATAAAACTTACTTCAGGTGTTGTCACTGTTTGTAGAACTACCAGACCGATAAAATAGAAAACTTTTCTAACTTTTCCAATGATCATTGTCTGGGTTTAGCTGCTACTGTGCCATGCAGAGTACATTATCTTCCCTTATGCTCTGCTCATATCATGTTCACATAAACTGGAACTCAGACATTTACACACCTTGTTATCCTGCTCAGCATCAGAGGATGTTAGTGTTTCGGTTTCAACGCCATTACTGGTTTAAAAAAAATAAATCGGCGTATATCCATTTTTCCTCATACTGACTGTGTGATCTAGCGCTTGGCAGAATTGAGAGCTGTCTCCCCATCTGATTGGTCTCGCCTCCGTTCACCGAAGATATCAAAATTACTACACCACTGTCGTCTTTTACTGACGTTCAGTTACATAGTGACAAACCACTCCAAGTGGAGAATTCTTCGGGGCTAAAGAAAAAAATTCTTCGGGGCAAAATGTGATTTATTTTAAAAACGCATTTTACTTGGTATTGTTTTCTTAACAATAAATTTGTAATGCAAGTAACGTAATTTTATTGACATCAGTGATTGTAATCAAATTACATCCATTTAAAATGCAATGCATTACATTACTGCGCTATCAGGAAAAAGTCATTCGATTACAGTAACACGTTACACCCAACTCTGACGATGACACGTGAGTAACAATCACTTTGCAATAAACCAATAAACCAAAAGGTTTTTGTTTGACTCGTCTCATTTGAATCACTTCTAAGGTGGAACTCCGCCTGTACGGCTACACCTCCTACCTGGAGTGACAGTCGTTGCCATTTTGAAGTTGTGTGTGTGCATGCACACGCCTGCCCACAAATGTGGATTGTATGGCTAATGATTTCCCCTTACACACACATGTACAGGTGAGGCTGCGAGGTCAGAAAGGAATCCCTCCATCGATAAGAGGCAGAGCCTGGCTTTACCTGTCAGGAGGGAAAGTAAAGTAGGAGCGAAACATTCAAGGTCAGACCAACACACGCACTCTCTCTGAATGATAATGAGAAATTGAGTGCACCTCAGAGTGTATTATTTCTCTTGTATTGCCGCACTATACAACTGCTATAACGTGTGTATGTGAGTGAGAGTGAGAATATGGACATGTGCAGCTTAACACCATTCTTATATTTTGGAGCCTCAGTAATCATTTCTCATAAAGTAGTTCTCTGATGAGGTTGTATCTCCCTGTGTGTATGTGTGTATGTGTATGTGTGTGTGTGTGTGTAGAGGCAGCAGGATCTTTTTCGGGTGCTAAAAGCATACACACTCTACAGGTTCAAAAGATCAAGCAGGATCAAGATTGAATGTGACTGAACGTTGATCGAACACAGCAGCAGGGCGGAAAATCCGAGCAGTGCGTGGCGTCCGAGCTCTAGGAAAAGCAGCACAGATTTTGCTCTGTAGAAGAACGGTGGTTCAAAATGACCCCGCTGCTCCTTTTATTTTCATGTAGGAAGGTGGAGACTTAAATTTTAAGTTTTCTTATAAAAAAAAAAAAATCAATAGCTACAGTGCATCCAGAAAGTATTCACAGTGCTTGACTTTTTCCACATTTTGTTATGTTACAGCTTTATTCCAAAATGGATTAAACTCATTATTTTCCTCAAAATTCTACAAACAATACCCCATAATGACAACGTGAAAGAAGTTTGTCTGAAATCTTTGCAAATATATTACAAATAAAAAACAAAAAAAGCACATGTACATAAGTATTCACACCCTTTGCTCAATACTTTGTTGAAGCAGCTTTGGCACCAATTACAGCCTCAAGTCTTTGAGAATGATGCTACAAGCTTGGCACACCTATTTTTGGACAGTTTCTCCCATTCTTCTTTGCAGGACCTCTCCAGCTCCATCAGGTCGGATGGTGAGCGTCGGTGCACAGCCATTTTCAGATCTCTCCAGAGATGTTCAATCGGGTTCAAGTCTGGGCTCTGGCTGGGTCACTCAAGGACATTCACAGAGTTGTCCTGTAGGTAGATAGATAGATAATTTTATTGGTCCTCAAAAAGAGGAAATTTGTTTCCACAGTGGGTGCGTACAAAAACATAACAACGTCATACATATAGACCAACATAAACAATCACAGGCATACAGAGGAAAAGGGGACAAGGAGAAAAACATCAGGATCATCATACAACAATGCATCTGGCGTCACAATGGCTGAGTACCTGTGTGTTTAATGCTCGTATAGCCATATTAACAAAACTCCTACCATAGCTGGCCTTTCTGCACACGGGTATCTATACCTGCGGCCAGATGGAAGGAGACTGAAATATTGATAAAGTGGGTGGTTTGGGTCATTCAAAATTTTATGTGCCTTCCGAAGCGTAAATGAACTGACACAGTCCGATAAATTAGGGATGGGAATACCAATAATTTTCCTTGCTAAATTAGTTATTTTCAAAAGTTTGTTCTTATTGGTAACTGTTAGCATATGGAAAAAACTAATGGCACCATACATAAGAACCGGTTCAATAATACTTTGGTACAGAAGAAGAAGCAGACTAGGCTGAACAGACAGATATTTAAGTTTATGGATAACTGTGAGTCTCTGTTGACAACATTTGTAAATACCTAGAGTGTGCTGATTGAAGCTGAGATATTTATCCAATGTAATGCCCAGATATCTGAAATGCTCCACACTTTCAACCATCTCTCGGTTAATGGTAAAACCGGAAGGATGGGTAAGTGTTTTGGAAGAGCTAAAACCAGTTCCTTAGTCTTTTTGATATTAAGGTGGAGAAAATTATCACCTTAATGCGTTGATGCTCCAAAAAAGAATCATTGTCCTTATTAAGCAATGCAAGAATGGCAGTATCGTCTGCATATTTAAAGTAATGAGTGGTGGTGACTAGACTCTGACAGTCATTTGTATAGAGAATATAAAGAAGTGGACTAAGTACACACCCCTGAGGGGCACCAGTGTTGAGAACAATAATGGGCGACAATGCATTGTCCACCTTTACCACTTGTGGTCTATTAGAAAGGAAATTATAAATCCAGTGTACTAGTGGTGATGGGACTTGCAGACACTGTAGTTTCCTGATTATCTGATGATGCTGAATTGAGTTAAAGGCGGAGCTAAAGTCAATGAAAAGAAGTCTGGCATAGTTTCCAGGAATATCCAGGTGTTGAAGTAGACAGTGCAAGAGACAAGCCACTGCATCCTCTGTACCTCTCCTCTGTTTATATGCAAATTGGAGGCAGTCCAAAAAGGGTGAAACATATGGAAGCATCATGTTTTGAACCATTGTCTCAAAGCATTTCATTATGATTGAAGTTAGTGATACTGGCCTGTAATGATTTAACTCTGTTTGATGAGGTTTTTTGGGAACAGGAATAACTACCGATGTTTTCCATGCGACTGGTATTGTTGAAGTACAAAGTGATAGTCTGAAGTTGTAGAGGAAACATTCGCACTCGGTAATTTAGTTTTGTAACGCCACACAGATCATAAGGTCTGTTAGAAATTATATATCGGAGCTACAAACCCCACCCTGCTCCGCTGTACGAGGAGACTCAACACTGCCATCTTGTGTTTGTGTGTATGTGTTGCTGTGTTCATGAGGCACTTTTGCTAAGTTTTTTCTTTAAGGTTTAATGTTCTATATTATTGTGAGTGTGTGTTTATGTATTTTAGTGTGAGCTGTAGTTTTGTTTTGTAATCTTATTTCTCAGGTGCAATTTTACATGTTTTATTTCTTCCTCCCTGATTTCTGCACTGCAGTGTATTATTAGAAACAGGGCTTCTCTGTGTAAGAGAACAGTTGTTTTGTGTTTTTAACAGCAAGTTATAGCGCTTATTGTGAACCGTTATGTGTGCAGGATGCGGTTCAGCTGGACGGAGAGATCCTGCATGCGCTGTTGAAGCGAGTGTGTCCTGTGGCGTATCGGCACCTGGACAAGCACAAGATCGAGCCGGTGCTCTACATGATGGAGTGGTTCATGTGCGCCTTCTCCAGAACTCTGCCCTGGGCCTCAGTCCTCCGAGTGTGGGACATGTTCCTGTGTGACGGTCAGAAGAGTGTTAATGGTGTTTACTGCTCATCTGGAGAGTCACCGCCATCTTTCTGCAGGGGGTTAGAAGGTACTGCTCAATGGTTTTATTTGTCTATTTGTTTGAACTTTACACTTTAATATTAGTTCAAATCTATGTGTATGTTTGGCTTTTCCTCTAAAAACGAGTGTTTGGAGAGTTAGCATTTCTCATTTCTGCTCTCCAAACAAAAAAAAAACCAACAACGTTTATTATATTTAAATAATAATAATTATAAAAACAACGTTTATTATATTTAAATCTGTAATTAGTAGTTATTTGTTTTAAAAGAGATTATTTTCTGTGGGAGATTGTGTAAAATGTACATATAGAGCAGAAGGGTTTGCATGTGCCTTTACTAAATTCAATAACTTGACTTTTGATGGGTCACTTATGCACATACTTGCTCACTAAAATGGCGGGTGCTTGCGTCTTCTTGTTCAGCTTCCTCTTTGTCTGTAAGACAGTGTTGTACTTGAGCGCCATCAAGTGGTACTTTTATGTAACTTCACCGGCTCCGGGCACGTGAACAAAAGCACGAATCTCATTGGGCGGCCAGTTTTTGCTGCTTTGCCGCCACGTGTTTTATGCCCGAGTGTGAAAACTCATTGACAGTGACAGGGGGCGTTAAACAGACCGTTTTCAACCGTCCCCGTGTGAACAGGGCTTTAGGTGTTCATTGTGTGCATTGTAGTGCGTTGTTCCTGTCGTGGAAATTAGACAACACTCACAGACTCGTCCTCTGAAGGTAAAAAGGTTTATTACAGAAAGATGGTTAATACAGGATAGAATAAAGCAGGACAGAATAATGAGAGCGCTCTGAAGTGCTTATACTAAACCACTACTATATATATGAAACTCAGAGCATGACATCATTCTGTCTACCGATAAGCAGTTTGAGGCAGTTCAAACAGGCTTTGTTTTAGGATCTTAGATGATGTTTAGACGAGCCTAGAACAGAAGAACATGTTTGTGTCTCTGTAAGCAGATAAACATTCTGATCTCAGTGACATCACATGGCCTTCTGGGTCGTTATCCTCACATGAGAATGAAACAGAACAAGAATAAAACTATTTCAAAGTAAAAATGAATAATTTCCCTCACAGTGTAATGAACAGAAACTGCTGTTTGTTAATAACTGGAATCTGTTCTGGGAGCGTCCTAGGTTGTTTCGTCCTGATGGCCTGCACCCCAGCAGCCTCGGAGCGGAACTGCTGTCTGACAACATCTCCAAGACGCTACAGACCAAGTGACTGTCTACCGTAAGCACATCTTCTACAATAACAATGTTCATCATAAGCAATGTTCAATTAATAGTCCAACACCTGTAGTACATACTATAGAGACTGTGTCTGTTCCCCGAGCTATACAAATACATACACAATTTCAGAATGTTTATTTTAGTAACCTAATTAACCTAAAATTAGATCATACTGAATGCACATCCAGCACCTTTAATCTGAAGCTAGGACTATTAAACATTAGATCTCTTGCGTCTAAGGCTCTTATTGTTAACGACATCATTACTGATCAGGAATGTAATTTACTGTGTTTAACGGAAACTTGGATTAAACCAAACGAGTACATAGCATTAAATGAAGCCAGTCCTCCTGGATACAGTTATGTACATCAGCCTCGTTCAACTGGTAGAGGAGGAGGTGTTGGTCTCATCCATAGTCAAAATCTAGGCGTCACACAAAAACCTAGTCATAAATTTAATTCTTTTGAAATTCTTTACACCAGTATAACTTATGTAGCCACAAAAAATAAGTCAATTCCTCTAATTATTATTTACAGACCCCCAGGGCCATATACTGAATTTCTTAGTGAATTTGCAGACTTTATCTCAAACCTGGTTGTGTCTGTAGATAAAGCATTAATCGTCTGTGATTTTAATATTCATTTTGATAACCCAGAAGACCCTCTGAGAACAGCGGTTGTGTCCATCTTAGATTCAGTAGAGGTCAATCAGAACGTAATCGGGCCTACTCATAATGGTGGTCACACTCTTGACCTCATACGTACGGATTAAATATAGAAAATATTGTAACACTTCCACAGTCTGAAGTTGTCTCCGATCATTCTTATCTCACTCATAATACGTATGGATCATATTTCCACCTCGCCACCGCATAAAATGTACTTTCACATCAGCTACTGCACCGAGCTTCATCAATAACCTCGCACAGACATCAGTTAGATTTGGATCACCGTCTGATCCGACAGAACTCAATCAGGCGACCGAATCAACGCTCCGCTACACGCTAGATCAGAGGTGCCCAAACTAGGGCCTGCGGGCCAAACTTGACCCTTCACAGGAAAAAGTTTGGGCACCTCTGCGCTAGATAGATTAGAAAATGTTGTTGGCATTAAGGGAACGGTCTTCTCCTGGCTCAGGTCTCATCAGACCGATCGTTATCAGTGTTGGAGAAGATTTTTGATAGAAATAAAACACAAGGGCAATAAAATATGGAGAATGAGAATTTATTGAGAATAAGGGAAAGAACAGAGTCACGCTCTCTTCCTTATAGACAATCTCTCTTAAAAGTTAACTACTGCAAGGCCTAGGGCCTGACCAAAAAGAGGAAGTGCAGCACACAGCACACACACCCAAGAGAATGAACTCACTCACACACACACCCAGAGTAATCAGAATAACAACGTAATGGCTAATGATTATTTTACTAAATCATACAGTACATATGCTAATAACAATGCAGAAAAAGCACACAGGTGATAAATGTCCTCACTTGAATACATTTATAATCTGAGTAATAACCCCGAAGTATAAAGAACTGCAATGGGTATTAACTGCATTACCTTGAACAAACATCTTAAAATACCACACAATTCTTAGTATAATGTGTTGCAAATAGAGCTGCAACAACTAATCCATAATAGTTAATAATAATCGATAATGAAAATCGTTGACTGAGCAACCCTCCTCCCGGAACGGTCATCGACGCCGAAGTCACGTGACCCGAGTGGTGTGTTCAGGCATAGTTCATCGTTCTTTTTCTCTTTCTCTGGCGGTCTTTCTGATCGCAGCTTCAGGTTGCGTTCGGTGTGTTTTAAACGCTGACGGCTTGATTTGTCAGGTACGACTTCATCGTGAGTCACAAAGTGCGCTTCAGCAGCGTGGCCCCCACTCACTACAACGTGTTGTACGACAGCAGTGGCCTCAAACCAGACCACATGCAGAGACTCACCTACAAACTCTGCCACATGTATTACAAGTGGCAGGTAAAAGCCACACACACGTGTTCATACAAGCCCGCTTTCTACACAACCCCAGATCATGCTGATTGATGATGTAAGGATTGAGGATGTGGTCATTTTCTTTAATCGCACGTCTATCATTAGAGAATCCGCATCGTGTGATCAAAAACGGAGAACGCACATGAATTTGTTACAGAATTTGTCCAAGATTTTATTGGGAATGTTTCGTACAGTGTTGACGATCTAAGTAGCTTAATTTAGCTTAAAACCGTGTAATTGCAGGGTTAAAGATACGAGCTATACGAGATCAAGCCTGCGATCGGAGCGTCCGTATACTCGATGTGTACAAAACCGCAAGAACGGAAGCGAAATGCTATCAGTCAAACACGTCAGAGTTAATGTATTGTTCTGATGGCTGAAGGAAAATTTTACTTAACGGTTATATCTTAAGGGTGAGCTGAGGTTGTGTATAATTAGTTTAGTAGAGAGAGAGAGTAAGAGAGAGAGTGAGTGATGTAGAAAAAGGAAATAAAGAATTAACTGGTGCTGTGAATTGAGGATGTGTAGAAAAAAAGTATATTTAAAGCCGTTATTTTAAAGTATATTTTAACGATGCCGTTATCATCTCCGGTAAATCATGTAAATTATTATCCAGAAAAACCACAGCTCCTCCATTTACTTGTATTTGTTTACAGCGCGGTCTTTCCCTCATCAATATGGCGGACATGTTGACGTGAATGCGTACGTGCGCATGCGCGTAGTATTTCTTTACAAAGTCACCTCGCCAGCTACACATACACATTTTGTCCTTTTTGTGTTTTTTTCTTGAGAAATAGAAGAGAGAAGCTCGAATGTGCAGTAAATGTCCAATATAAACCCAACTCTACCTAAGTTTAGCAGTTTATACATTAAAAACATTACAGAAATATAAAGTTATTTTAGCTGCTAAATGACTTAGCCACTTTTACACTCACTGTTGTTTATTTTAGTTGCTATAAGCAGGGAGCAAACAATGGATTTTAGGATAAAGTAAGGTTATACTTAAATAGTGCCGCTAAAACAGAATAACAAATCTCTCCCCATGAGTTAAATAGTGCACTACATAGGGTGTAGACCGTCATTATTTCATCCCTAATGTAGTGCACTTAAACCGGAAATGACATCAATTTGGGATTCGGCCACACAGCTTCCGTTTAACTTACCTCGGGTTTAAAAACAGAACGGAGTTTTAATTCCTCAAACACAGACAAAATAACCAGCTTTTATGTTTAAACTGGATCAAATCTAACTGTAAAACTGTCAGAAATAATTTAATCTGGAGGTGATTAGTTCGGTGTAATAACTCAACTGCTCAGGAGATACCCGCTGCAGCTTTTTCTTCTTCTGTGATTTCTACTGGTCGGAGACGCAGCTGTTAGGCGCGTTACCGCCACCGCGTGGACTGGAGGATATAGTTCCAGGTTGGAGGAAGTCTATCCTAACAAACTTGCACCAATAATTTCCACTCATGGTTTTATTAGATCCTATTTATTATTCCAGTGGAGTTTATGACTTCTTCACGAATGCCAGCAGTGAGTCGTTCACTGTGTCTTACCCAGATATACTGAGTGAACTACTGAGTCACCACAACCTCAATCTCTAAATGTTTAACAGCACCAAAGCATTCAATTCTGGTGACTTTGGGAGTATTTATTTATTTATATGATCATATAATGTAACAAACATTAACATAAGCATGTGCTGCACAACATTTCATTAGTTTAATTTTACATTTTAATTTACTGTAAAGCGCTTTGATAAATTTTGCTACGTAAACTTTTTTAGGTTTTAAAACTGGTTACTGTTTGATTGATGACAAACTCCATATTTTTATACCTTGGAGCTCTGTGTTACCATGGTAATTTATAAACAATTACTAACAACATTAACTTCATCAATGCAAGTTTACATTTTATTTGATACTTGGCCATTGTTACGTCCTCAGTTGTATTTCTGTTTGTACTGTGTTCCATTCGTGTGTCTATGTCGGGGGAGGGATGGGTGTCTTGTCTCCTCCTCTTTTAAGCCCAGTCCACCGCAACGCGTCATGTTCCGGCTTGCCATTGGACGATCACATCTCGTACACGCCTGCTCCCGCCTTTGGGATGAGTTGGCTGTACATTTCCGGACGTGTACTTAAGCCTCGTCAGTCTCCATCCCCGGGGCAGATTGGTGCCGTTGCTTTGTACAGCAGATATTTGGTAACGTGTGTTGATTTCTCCTGTGTACGACCTTCTGCCTGTTCTTGACTTTGTTTCTGCTCTGCCCCTTTAAGTTTAATGATTCAGCTCCCAAACTGCTGGAAATGTGGGACGGGTTCTAACTCTTCACCAAGACTGCTTTATCCTGGAGAAGAGGTCTGAGGTGAGACTCCCGTCATACGCCAGTCCTGGTGAGTTTATTATCCTTAATGCTGTAAGACAGAGAAGAACATCAGTGTAAACACACACACACACACACACACACACACACATTATTCAGTATGATACAGTGGAGTAAAGAGACAGTAAGTCAGTAACTCACTGTAGTGTCTCCAGGTTACAGTGTGGATCCTTCAGTAGATCAGAGAGCAGCTTCACTCCTGATTCTCCTGGATTATTACCCTTCAGATCCAGTTCTCTCAGGTGTGATGAGGAGTTTGACCTCAGAGCAGAAGCCAGAGCAGCACAACCTTCACCTGTAATACTACAGTTCCACATCCTGCAAGAAAGAAAACCTTCTCACACTTAACACACTCAGTTTTAGCTCTGAAAACATCAACTACACAAAATCTTTATATACACAACATTTACTCTCATCTCACACACAACAATGACAATATCACATCACTACAATTACAATCACCACAGAGGGAAACTGTGTGTGTGTGAGTGTGTGAGAGAGAGTGTGTGTGTGAGAGAGAGAGTGTGTGTACCTCAGTATCTCCAGTGTACAGTGTGTGTGTGTGTGTGTGTGTGTGTGTGTGTGTGTGTACCTCAGTATCTCCAGTGTACAGTGTGTGTGTGTGTGTGTGTGTACCTCAGTATCTCCAGTGTACAGTGTGTGTGTGTGTGTGAGTGTGTGAGTGTGTGTGTACCTCAGTATCTCCAGTGTACAGTGTGTGTGTGTGTGTGTGTGTGTGTGTGTGTGTGTACCTCAGTACATGTAAAAAAAAAAAAGTCTGTGTGTGTGTGAGAGAAAGAGAGAGAGAGAGTTTGTGTGTGAGAGAGTATGTGTGTGTGTGTGTGTGTGTGTGTGTGTGTATACCTCAGTGTCTCCAGTGTACAGTGTGTGTGTGTGTGTGTGTGTGTGTGTGTGTGTGTGTGTGTACCTCAGTATCTCCAGTGTACAGTGTGTGTGTGTGTGTGTGTGTGTGTGTGTGTGTGTGTGTGTGTATACCTCAGTGTCTCCAGTGTACAGTGTGTGTGTGTGTGTGTGTGTATACCTCAGTGTCTCCAGTGTACAGTGTGTGTGTGTGTGTGTGTGTGTGTGTGTGTACCTCAGTATCTCCAGTGTACAGTGTGTGTGAGTGTGTGTGTGTGTGTGTGTGTGTGTGTGTGTACCTCAGTATCTCCAGTGTACAGTGTGTGTGTGTGTGAGTGTGTGTGTGTGTGTGTGTGTGTGTGTGTGTGTGTACCTCAGTATCTCCAGTGTACAATGTGTGTGTGTGTGTGTGTGTGTGTGTGTGTGTGTGTGTGTGTACCTCAGTATCTCCAGTGTACAGTGTGGATCCTCCAGTCCAGCAGAGAGCAGCTTCACTCCTGAATCCTGCAGGTTATTGACACTCAGGTCCAGTTCTCTCAGTCTGGAGGAGTTTGATCTGAGAACTGAGGACAGAACTCTACAGCTTTCCTCTGTCAGTTTACACCCACGCAGACTGGAAGAGAAATGATGAAATATCAGAACACTGATCTCAAACACACACACAGCCATAATACACTTACTCTTTACCATGTAACAGAAATGTGAGTGTGTTTCTCTCACACACACAAATCAGAGGACAGGACACCACATCAGCATTATTATTATTATTATTATTATTATTATTATTACTGTTATTATTATTATTATTATTATTATTATTATTATTGAAATGAAAACAGAAGGGTTTTTGTTTGAATAATGGAAACCATTTTTAAGGGAAGTACATGTAAAAAAGTCTGTGTGTGTGTGTGAGTGTGTGTGTGTGTGTGTGTGAGAGTGTGTGTGTATGTGTGAGAGAGAGTGTGTGAGTGTGTGTGTGTGAGTGAGTGTGTGAGTGTGTGTGTGTGAGTGTGTGTGAGAGAGTGTGTGTGTGTGTGTGTGTGTGTGTGGAGTAAGTTGACGAGTTAGTTTGCTAACTGGAAATCCGTCTCACACAGTGCATGCATTATGTATTTATTTGTTTGTTTGTTTGTTTGTTTATGGTAAATATTCACACATTTTTTGTTAGGGATTAAAGTTATAAACAGGACGTATCCCTTGATCTGCACAGAGGGATTATTATGATGTTTTTGCTAACTGGAAATCCGTCCTCGAGGACAATCCTCTTTCATCCTGTAAACTAATCCCACACCAGATCCAATCTAAAGAGAAAGTCTGATCGGTCCAAACCAAACAAGGTCGGTGTGAAAGTGAAAAAGCACAGAAGAGTTTTAATCAAGTTCTATTGTAAGTGTGTAGTGAGCTAGAAGACGTCTATGTGTTACTGAACATCAGGTGTTTTTCTGCATCTCTGTATGTCCTGTGTAAACGGAGTTAGAAGAACCGTGTGTTTTGTCTAAAGCAGCTGTACTCTGGCAACAAATGAGCAATTAGACATTCACCAGAACTGTGTTTCCAATCAAAGCCCTTTAAGCTTCAATACCAGTGTCACAATAACAGATCAGACTTCCAGGATGAAGTGTACCAGGCTGGGACTAAAGCCAGAAGGTCATTAAGGTATAAGGGGGAAATCTGGGACGGGGTAAAAATCCTGTCCTGATGAAACCTTTCAGAAAATTCAACGCAAGGCGCATACGCTGCAAAAAATGACCTTGTCCCAATAAAACCTTTAAGAAAATCCAACTCACAACACATGCACCACAAATGTAAGGTATCATATAGATATGAATAATTCATTAAGGTGATGGAGATTGGTTTGTTTTTAGAAAGAAGAGGTTAATGCCCCGCCTAGGGATAATTTTACTGCTTCAGAAAAGTATATAAAGACGTGTGTGTGTGTATAATTCAGACTTTCTGCAGACTGTCTCACTTTGTTGTTTCAATAAAGTTTGATGACCTTTGGCATCTACAAACCCTCTGTCTCTGAAGTCTTTAACTTAGGTTGGAAAGATTGTTTTCCACGACACTCTCACGTGTCCCTCAGTGCAGATTGGGCGGTGTGATACGCTGATACACATCATAGGACCAGAAAATAGAATAATCAATCATGTCTTTTGATAGATATTTTCCTATATCCTCTATATCACCAATGTCACATGCTGTATTCATATTGTTCCCATGGTGACAGAGTTCTGTTTTTCTTCTTCTCGTTTGTGAAGTTCTGTTCAATGTCACTTTCAAATAAAAGGAGAAAAGAAAAAGTGCCTTTCACTGGTGTTTAGATCACAAAATGATGAAAAAGCAGTGATGAATACATGCAGTTATTCTGTAGAGATCATTTCTTCATCAGTTTTAGAGAAAAGGTAATAAATGGTGATAGAAGGTTTTGTCCTCATGGCCCCGCCCTCAGTGCAGACGTAACGTGTTGGTGTAAAAAGTGAAACTCTTCTGTAACAGTACCAGAGGTTTGTTTAAAGATGATTAGAGTAATTATTAACCAGCATTAATCCAAACAGTGCAGTTCAGTGTTACATTAAAATAATAAACCACGCAGTAATACATTTATAAATAAAAATACTCACTCAGCTCTTCTGGAGGCTTTGACCACTGGCAGCAGCTTCAGAAGACATTCCTCTGATCGGTCATATTTACTCAAATCAAACTCATCCAGCTCCTGATCTGAGTTCAGTAACACAAACACCAGAGCTGACCACTGAGCAGGAGAGAGTCTGGTTCCACTGAGACGACTGTAGCCTCCTCTTTTCAGGTAAGTCTGTACTTCCTGCACTAGAGAATGATCATTCAGTTCATTCAGACAGTGGAACAGATTGATGGATTTCTCTGGAGATGGGTTCTCCCTGATCTTCTCCTTGATGTACTCGACTGTTTCCTGTTTGCTGTGAGAGCTGCTTCCTGTCTGTGGCATTAAGCCTCGTAAGAGAGTCTGATTGGACTCCAGTGAGAGACCCAGAAGGAAGCGGAGGAACAGGTCCAGGTGTCCGTTCTCACTCTGTAAGGCCTTGTTCACTGCACTCCTGAGGAGATCAGACATGTCTGACTTTCTGAAGAGATTAAAACGTCCAGTGCTTTGTTCCACTAACACATTTGTCTTTCTAAAAATAAAGCAGAAAAATGCATATAAAGCAGCCAGAAACTCCTGAACACTCAGATGTACAAAGCTGAACACCTTCCCCAGGTGAAGCCCAAACTCCTCTCTGAAGATTTGGGTACACACTCCTGAGTACACCGACACTTCTCTCACATCAATGCCACACTCTCTCAGGTCTTCCTCATAGAAGATCAGGTTTCCTTTCTCCAGCTGTTGGAAAGCCAGTTTTCCCAGTGCCAGGATACTCTCTCTGGTCTGCTGAGGATCAGGGTCACATTTCTGATGGTACTTTTGGTCCTTGTGTTTGATCTGAAAGATCAGGAAGTGTGTGAACATTTGAGTCAGAGTCTTGGGGATCTCTCCACTCTCTGCTTCACACAACATTCTCTCTAGAACAGTGGCTGAGATCCAGCAGAAGACTGGGATGTGGCACATGATGTAGAGGCTTCTTGAAGACTTCATGTGTGAGATGATTTTATTGGCCAGGCTCTGATCACTGATCCTCTTCCTGAAGTACTCCTCTTTCTGAGGATCACTGAACCCTCGTACCTCTGTTACCTGGTCTACACACTCAGGAGGGATCTGATTGGCTGCTCCTGGTCGAGAGGTTATCCAGAGGAGAGCAGAGGGAATCAGATTCCCCTTGATGAGGTTCGTCAGCAGCACATCCACTGAGGCTGACTCTTTCACATCACACAATCTCTCATTCTTCTGGAAATTTAGAGGAAGTCGACACTCATCCAGACCATCAAAGATCAACACCACTTTGTAGGAGTCTATTAATTGTAGTTTTCTCATTTCAGGGAAAAAGTGATGAAGAAGATCCATCAGACTGAGATGTTTCTGCTTCATCAGATTCAGCTCTCTAAAGGGAAGTGGAAACATGAAGGTGACGTCCTGATTTGCTTTTCCTTCAGCCCAGTCCAGAATGAACTTCTGCACAGAGACTGTTTTTCCAATTCCAGCAACTCCTTTAGTCAGAACACTTCTGATGGACTTGTCTTTAAAGAGATCATTACATTTGATGGGTGTCTCCTGTGCTGCTGGTCTCCTGGACGCTGTCTCAATCTGTCTCACCTCATGTTCATTATTGACGTCTCCACTCCAACCCTCTGTGATGTAGAGCTCTGTGTAGATCTCATTCAGAAGTGCTGAGCTTCCATGCTGTGAGATTCCTTCATTAATTCTTTTAAACTTCTCTCTCAGGCTGGATTTCAGCTTTGTCTGATACACAGAGGCGAGTTCTAATAAACAAAGTAATAAGATGTTTTAATGTAAAATCACTGAACACAGGATTAAATGTCAAATTCAAATGCTGCTGTTCATTCCTGATTCATGTAGTAAATATTCCTGAAGGAACAGGACCATTGTACAGAGTCACCACAAGCTGGACCACGAACAGAACAGAAAAGCAGCAGATGTACATGATACTAAACTCAAACTTCAAACTAAAAGTGTTCCTATCTAAAACTATTTCCTCTCTCTAAAGTGAACCTGATGGAATAAAGCCATGACTCAGAGCTCTTACTGTTGTGCAGTGTGTTAGCGAGATCTGTGTGGTTCATGTTCTTCAGGAAGTGCAGTGTGATCTTCAGCGCTCCATCTCTGACACTGTGCAGATCCTCCTCATCCTCCACCTCCCTCTCAGTGCATGCTGGGTAATCTGGACTCAGGAGCTTCCTAAACCTCTTCAGCTCATTCTTTATCAGAGTGATGACTTTGTGTTCCAGCTCCTGGTTAGAAACACACAGGAACACATCTAAATATTATAACGTTACACACTGAGAGATGCTTTTATTTTATAAAAAGAAGAAAAGTCTCTTTCTATTCCCACAGTTACAGCTGAAATTCTGCCTGATTACCCACAATGCTGCTGCACATCAATAAACCTGTAAATTGTCATGATCTTAAATAAAAAACCTGCAACCTGCTCACACACAAGTTACACACATTAAAAAGACACACACCTTGAATATGGAGTCCAACTGATTTCTGCTGAGGTTTGATTTCTTCTGTTGTGGTCTGTGAAGAAATAAAACACATGATGTGATATAGACTATATGTATTCATAGCTGCACAACACACACTAATAAATACAGAGACAGATATTTAACACTATCCTCTTAACACAATACACTGATTTCAGGATTTCTCACTGACACTAACATGTTTATGAATAAAATAGTGATCTAGTCATTAATGTCCCAGGTGTAAATGTTGTTGTGTAGCACTACAGACCCTCCAGCTCAGGGACTGCAGGCTGAACTGAACTCTTAAAGCAGTTTTCCTCACTGCCAGTCCGAGAGCTGCAGCACTGCACAGTTTAGTGTTTTACTGCTTCAACACCTGATAAAGATCATGAAGGGCTTCAGAATGAGACCAGTGAGTTTGATCAGGTGGAACACTGCTGTAAAACACCTCACTGTACTGACCTCACATCAGGAGAACTGGCTCCGTCTCTGAAGTGAAATGGAAGATCCATTGACCGTTCACTCTTCATGGACACACAGCTGGGTTCTGGTGAGTCTGATCTCTTTCCCTCCATCATTCTAGAATGAAACAGAAATATCAGCAATAATTAATACTCTGCTGTCTCAGCACTGTTACACAATGTGTTCATCATTAAACACCAATAATTCCATCTTTTTAATTCAGCTCCAGTCTGCACACTTATTCAAACAGGAGACACGCCCCATACCTCAGGAATTACACTGATGTCAGGAGTCCCAATCACAGATAACTGACTCAGCTGGGTCTTAAATCCTGTAGAGTTCACTGACTCAAAGCTACGCTGCTCTTCTCCTCCACATTACACAGTCCTTTTTACTCTTCTCTCAGTGAATGATTTCTCTAAACTGTTCTTAGATCAGATCAGTGATATATTCACTGCTATTAAACACCTTAAACCAAAGTTTAGTTCCTCCGTTAACTAGTGAGTGTTTAGAGATACAGATCTGTTCCCATGAGACGGTGTGTATTTATTGCTGGTGAATGGAAAAGTAACTCACCTCTCGTCTTTGTTTAAGTCCTGTTCTCCAGACACACTCATGTTGGAGGTCATGTCTCCTTCTCCAGATTACAGCAGGACACACGTTTACTTCACTCCAACATCGGTGTGTTAAATCAAACCCTGTATCAGCACAGAGTTCACTTACAGGAAATAGTCTCTGTATCAAGTCATAAAACAACCTGTGTACATTCAAACTTCAGTACAAACCCACAAAACTCTTCTGCATCTAGTGTACATTCAGTGTGTTTATATATTATAGCTTTAGATGTAGATACTCACTGTGTTTTTACTCCTGAAATGCTGTATTTTCCCCTCCACACAAAATGGAGACTGACTTTCACTTTCACTTCCTAACCCTTTATTCTGCAGAGGAGGAGGGGCAGTGAGGTAGGGTAATAAACACACACACACACACACACACACACACACAGATATGGTTTGTTATCAGACAGCTTTCTGATCCATCTGGCAAAGGCCTGTAAATACTGGAAGTATAAGCCTGAAAACGCTGCAAATACAGAGAACAGAATTAAAAGTCTGGTAAAATCTACATCACACACATTATCATTTCATTACCTTCATTTATTATCTCGTGACTTCATTCAGCTGTGCACGAACAACTGTCAGAGCTCTATACAAATATATAAACTAAAATAAAATAACAGGAACTAGAAACACTCAGCAGATCATTAGATAAAGAAGCAGAACTCATACGCTGAGTAAGTTTACTTAAATATCTGCAGAAATGTATTTTTTCTGGTTTTCCCTTAATGAGAGCGAGTATCCTGATATTAGTGAGGATTGGTGTGTAAGTAGTTTTTGTGTGAATAATGAATGTTACTCAGAATAAAAGTGATGATGGAGAGTAAGTTAAACACATTGGTCAGACGAGTAACTAACCCAGTGTTTCCCAATCGAGGTTCTGTCTGATGAGAGCAGGGGTGCGTGTGAAAATCTTTCAAACATTTTCTAAAATGATCAAATGTGTAGAAAACATTTAATATAGATGAGAAATATCTGATGTCTGAAATAATAACACAGACACAGAAATAATAAGACAGATACACACCCATAACAATAATAATAATAAATTATATATCAAATAATAATAATAATCATATAAAACCCAATAAACCTTGAGATTATCACTTGTCACATTACAACAAAACACAGCTATAAATATGAGAACATCTTTAAAACTAAACTAAACAACCTCAATTTATTTTATTCATTCTAAGATTTTTATTAAATATGGACCTTCACTTTCATTAAATAGACTTATTATTTATTGTAGGCTCATTTTGTAAATGTTAGCAATTACTGTAGACATCAGCAAAAAGTGGAGCTTCCTGCAGATGTCATTTCTCACATTTACAAAACCAGGTGATTATTATATTCTCCCATCAGTGTAAACGTCTCTTTATTTATAGAGAGAAAAGATATTACAGAATGATCACTCTGGATGTTCACCATCAGTGTAAATGTCTCTTTATGTATAGAGACAAAAGAAAGATATTACAGAATGATCACCCTGTATGTTCACCATCAGTGTAAATGTCTCTTTATGTATAGAGATAAATGAAAGATATTACAGAATGATCACTCTGTATGTTCACCATCTGTGTAAATGTCTCTTTATGTACAGAGAGAGAAGAAAGATATTACAGAATGATCACCCTGTATGTTCACCATCAGTGTAAATGTCTCTTTATGTATAGAGACAAAAGAAAGATATTACAGAATGATCACTCTGTATGTTCACCATCTGTGTAAATGTCTCTTTATGTACAGAGAGAGAAGAAAGATATTACAGAATGATCACTCTGTATGTTCACCATCAGTGTAAATGTCTCTTTATGTATAGAGACAAAAGAAAGATATTACAGAATGATCACTCTGTATGTTCACCATCAGTGTAAAGGTCTGTGTGTATAAAGACAGCAGAATGAGGTGTAATCACTGTGTCTGATGGTGTAGTGTAGTGACTGTGTTTATTTGTGAAGATACTGATGAATGAAAACATGATGCACCCAGAAAAACTTTCAGCTTTGGCTTTATCATCTCAGCAGTATGTACAAAGCAAATCCAAATCACTATTTTAAAAACCTTTCCATGAATTTTGTGCCATCTGGCTCTCTCTATGGTCCCGCATGGATGGATCATAGAGATACCTGTACAATCGTACTTTCCGGCAAGAGTCGCCTCCAAGTCATTCATTTCCGGATCCGGCGCCGTGCAGACCGCCATGAGAAATGAAGCCTCGCACACTCAACACGCTCGACCGCACATTCCGCAATGATGTCATTTTTGCTGGACATGTCGAGTATAAACCAGGCTTAACGCTGTCTAGCATCAGTGTTTGTGTAGGGTGCACAATTTTTTTGAAAATATTCAAAGGGTGCCATGACTGAAAAAAGGCAGGGAAACGCTGCTCTAAAAAAACATAGAAACATGCACTTCCTAAACTGGGCCACATGATGGCAGTCAAGATCCATCCAGAGCAATGGATGAAATCTCCATCCTTCCATCCATCTATTCTCTGTACTGCTTATCCTACACAGATCACGGGGAGCCTGGAGCCTATCCCAGGGGATTCAGGCATGAGGCAGGGGACACCCTGGACATGGTGCCAACCCATTGCAGGGCACAATCTCCCACTATGCACAATATAGAGATGCCAACCAGCCCACAACACATGCCTTTTGACTGGGGAGAAAACCGGAGTACGTGGAGGAAACAAAGCATGCGGAGAACATGCAGGGGAGAATCAAACCAAGAGTCCTGTAGGTGTGAGGTGAACGTGCTGAGCGCTTTCCACTGTGCCCCCTGAATGAAATATGTGTTTCATCAATAATTATCATAAAGGGGGGAAAGGAGAGAGATATTTAATAATGGTGTTTACAAACATATAAACACCATTATTAAAAGCTAAATTACAGAATACCGCTTCTGGGAAATTGCCGTTCCCGAGTTTGGCCACAGGAGGGCAGTCATTCTGCATCCAGCACAACACACAACGCCACCTAAAACAGAGGTAGGTTTTGGGTATTTTACACAAACAGAGCTCATCAGCGTTATCACTGTTTATTGTATTATTTTGACATAAAAATAATACATGGTGGGCAGTGGTGGCTCAATGGTTAATGCTCTGTATGACTCAGAAGGTCGATGGTTCAAGCCCCAGTGCTGCCACTGTTGAGGCCTTGAGCAAGGCCCTTAACCCTCTCTGCTCCAGGGTCACCGAATCACGGCTGATCCTGTACTCTGACCCCAACTTCCTAACAAGCTGGGATATGCGAAGAAGAGAATTTCACTGTGCTGTAATGTATAATTGAAAAATAAAGGCTTCCACTTCTATCTTCTGACCATTATAATTATTTATTAACCATTTATTATGGTGTTGTTGTTTGTTTTTTATGCACCCATGGTGGAAACATTTCCTCTTTGGGGAAATTTATATCTATATTCTGCTTAATTGATAGAAACCCAAAAAGTACAAATTCCAGTCACGTTAGTATTGCTTTGTTGGTCATTTGATGCAGATTCACATAATTTATTCAGGGGCACCATAAAAAATGATGGTACTGAACTTCTACAGACTTGAGGAACATGTGATTGCAGCTGAAGAAAAAATAGGAAGCATTTGCCCAATTTGATACTGAACGAACTCTTGAATTTCTTACTTTTGTTGTTTCAGGACAAGATTCAAGAGGACAAGACATTCACACCCAAGAAGTATTATGCAGTGTATTACTCCGAAATATGCCATCGATATGGTGGAAAGGCAGAAAGTGTGGAAGCAGAGAACGTGGATTTCAAGTTCCTTCACCAGTTCGGTGCCGAGGAGTTTAAACAATTTCACACAACATATAGAGGGCTAAAGAAAGTTCTTCACTGATCACATGATTGGTCATTACATGTACAAGCACGACACTTGTCCCAGTCCTGAAAAGGACAATTTGGCTATTCCTTTGTTCTTTTCCTGCACGTGCAGTCATCGCCTTCAGTTGTTCTGCATCTCGGTTTATGGGAAGTCAACTAAATTCCCATTGATGGGCCTAGTAAGATGAGGAAGAGAAGTTGGCTTGACATTTGGTGTTGGATGAAGGATATATAGAATAAATGTAAGTTTTTGAAACGTTATCATTTAGAAGTGTTCCGTGTTTATTAAAAGGACTAGCGTTTCATGTTTGCCATCCAATGTTCCACTGCCAAATAGAAAGGCTAGCGGGGTTATGTCCATCTACGATATACTTTACCAGTAGACGCTGTTAAATGTTATTGACCTCCTGACTATTGTCACACACTCCATTGAAATAGCAAATAGGCTGGTGATAAGATTCTTGTTCAAAATATATATTTGTTAAACCCAAAAAGTATTTAAAATGAATTGGCCTATTGTGTTCTTTTGCAACGATTGGATAATGTGGCAAAACACATTGTGATGTGGGAGAATTTCTAAATTTTCCGTCCATTTCGTGCAGGGTATAGCGAATGAGTCTTACCTTAACTTCCTAGTGATGCATTCTGTACGAAAAAAAATAAGTGGATGTCGAAGATCTCAAAGAAGAATAACTTTATTACAGCGTGGCAGTGACAAAGTACATGAAGCACTTTGGGAGTCAAAGTGAACCACAAATAATATGAACACAGACATTTATACTGTTTCAAACCAGGTTTTCTGTATGTAATGTAAATTAAGGATAGCATTTGATTCGATCACTTTCTGTTCTCACAGTACGGATGTTACAGGTGTGACCCCAAATGGTGAGGTGAAAGGATTATCGAGACAAATGTCTTTCTGAATGTTAATTACAGTCACGTAGCCCTTTTGTTCAGGGATGGTTCTTGATGTCCCACTGCTGCTCCCATGCTATAACTGTGTGAATGTCACTTTAGGTGGTATTATACACATATTTCTGAGACCCAGATAAATTGTCCCTTTGATTTCTGCTGATTGTGGATATGATACAAAATATCATGCTGCAATCTTACAGGTGGAATCAACACTGGAGTGTCACCACATCTGTACAGTAACATGTTGTCATGTATGATTAGCTGTGCATCATGCTTGGCAAACAGACCGTCTACAATAGTTTGTCCGTTGCTCTTCGGTCCGATTGCTTCTGTCACTGAAGGGTCACTCTGAGTGCTTTTCAGGCCTACCGGTTCTCTAATGTAAAGGCTGCAATTGATTTTGGCCCTGTGACACCTGAAAATGTTATTCCTTCCACTGCAGCTTTCTTTGCTAGCTCATCAATTATTAAATTACAATCAGCATGTTTGGTTTGTGGACGGGCCCAATTAGGGTTAATGATGGAGAAAGGCAAGGTCTATTAAGAGACAGATGTATAGACGATGACGATTGTTTACATAAAATAAAATCGGAACTAACGCAATTAAATGACGAATGGTTTTTAAACGTGCAATTACAGGTGGATATTGACACAAACTATACAGGAAACCACAAAAAGTTATAAAAGAGCTAAAGAGCCAGAGAACTGATAGAACTATTACAGGTATTAGAGACAATTTGGGCAATATTGTTAATAACGAGAAAGATAAGAGATATCATAAGAAAAAGACGTCAAGCAGCCTCAAGTAAAATAAACATAGAGGGGGAAAAAAAACATTTTTTTTAACGACGTGCTCACCATTAAGAAATATAGACACACAACATTTAGAAAACCCCATTAAGGAAGAGGATGTATTAGAAGCGATTCTGCAGTTAAACGAGGGGAAAAGCCCGGGACCTGACACACTAAATTTTATAAAGTGTGTAAGAGAGACATCTCTGATCTATTAACTGATTTATGTAATGAAGGACTACAGGAGGGAACTTTAAATGAATTGTTTTACCGTTGTGTAATTTCATTAATATATAAAAAAGGAGACCCGACCGAACTTGATGACTGGAGACCAATAGGGTGAAGTCAGCTAAAATGGGCCACTTTTTGGTAAATGGTTTATAACACCATCAAATAAGCTATGCATGATATATTTTTATAAATTAGCATGGGTCTCTTCAATATATTATATATATATATATATATATATATATATATATATATATATATATATATATATACATATATATATATATATATATATATATATATGTATATATATATATATATATATATATATATATATATATGTATATATATATATATATGTATATATAATTTTTTTTTTCTTTTAAAAATGTGAAAAAGTATAATTGTTTTAAAATTATGAGGGTTAGAGTATCGGCATATACCCTCTTGAGCCACAACACAATGTTCAGTTAAAATGGGCCAATATAAAAAGATAACAACACATTTTAACAGTAAATTGACACTATTGTGTTGAGTGTGCCATAGCAGCAACACCGTAAATATATTTAATTTAATAGAAAGCACATCTTCTCCACTCTTTTCGTGGTACAATGAGTTGCACTGACAGCAGCACACCCTAAATGTTCCCGCTGCATTGAATGCTGAAGGACTGTCGTGGTCTCTCCTTTCTCCCCAGCAGTAACCTCTACACAGGGTTTTCCCACCTCCCCAACCACACGGGTAGAGTAAAACTGATCTTGCAGGACAAATACATCACAATTCCAAAGATGTGATGGAACATCTCTGAGTGCAAGTTCCTCCAGCAGGTCTTCATACTGTGGAAACCACTTTCCTACCACACCAGGGTTCAGCCCTGCTGCTCTTGCTGCTGAAAGGGCCTCTGGTGTCCTGATGCTGAGGTTTGGATTCTGTTTTAAAAATTTCAAAACCAGTAATACCCAGCAGTGCCTTTTACTTCAGAGAAGCCTTTGATATTACTGGTCTTTGCGTAATTAAATGCAATTCCCTGGACATCTCTTTTGGTAAGGGGGAAAGCCTCTTTTAGAGAGGAGCTTGATAAGACTGGCCAGTTCTTTCTCAGAGTCCACTGGCAG
The DNA here is from genome assembly GCF_023375685.1 of Ictalurus furcatus. Taxonomy (NCBI): domain Eukaryota; kingdom Metazoa; phylum Chordata; class Actinopteri; order Siluriformes; family Ictaluridae; genus Ictalurus; species Ictalurus furcatus. The sequence continues at coordinate 56,331 of NW_026521050.1, read as the reverse complement.
GTACTGCTTCCTCCCAGATACATAGCCAGAGCCAGCAACTTTGCCACTAATGCGCCTATACAAAGTCATCTTTGGAATGTTCCAAGCCCTTGCTGAAGAGTGAACATTTACTGTTTGTCCTCTCTCAACTATCTCCTGGTATTCATTAATGGCCCGCCTCATTCTGTCCTCTCTCCACTGGTTGTACTGACATCTTCCTTTCCCTTTCTCTTCTCTCTTCTTCTCTCTCTTTTTCCTTTCTTTGCCTGTCCTCCTGCCATACTGTCTGAAATGCACAATATTTAGAAAGATTTTGTATGGATGTATATCTAGGCCTATGAACCATTTTTCACCCTCAATTTCTGTATAATTTCTGTGTAAGAGTGTGTGTGTATGCGGCCCATTTTAGCTGAAAACTCTGGCCCATTTTACCTAGCTGGTTAAGCTAAAATGGGCCACTACCTAAAATGACTTTTCACAAAAATCAAAGTTTCTTTTTAAATTTAAACATTGTGCTTGACAGAGTCTGTCAAAACATTGTTCATAGCGCTTTTGCTTCATTGGTAAGCGTACTTATAATTGCTTTATCACCCTTATTAATGATGAATGAAATTTACTATGCCATGATCACTTACCATACAATTTCTCTGACATGCTTCATATAACACTATGCCCCGCCCACTTTAAGAACCTTAGACCAATCAAAACTATTGTCAAATAGTGTTGTTGAAGCAATGTAAGATCCGTTATTGTGATTGGCTGTAAAAACTTAAAAGGCTATGAGGCTCCAACCTTATCTGACCCATTTTACATGATGGCCCATTTTAGCTGACTTCACCCTAAGTTTAATGAATTTTGACTATAAAATCATCACTAAAATAATCGTAAATCGGATGAATGACACGCTAAATAAAATAATAGAGATCGAGCAGATGTGTGCGATTAATGAATGAATGAATGCCTTTTATTGTCACTATACATATGTACAATGAAATTAAGAGCCACTCCTTTTTGCTCTGTGCAAACATGTACATTCAATACACAAGAAGAATAAACAGATAATACACAGATAAATAAACAAGATAAATAAACAAAATAAATAAACAAGATATACAAGATATGCAATATAGATATGCAAGATAGATAGATATTGGGGTGGATGGGGGAGGTACTATGAAATGCACCGTTTTGAGACACTATATACATATGCTGTGGACTCAGTACATGTGTTTGTTTATCATGGTAATAGCTTCCGGGAAGAAACTATTCCTAAATCTACTAGTCCTTGTTTTGATGCACCTGTAACGTCTCCCTGAGGGCAACAGATTGAACAGATCAAAGCCAGGGTGAGAGCTGTCCTTAATGATGGTTTTTCCTCTGCTGTGGCAACGGGAAGTGTAAATATCCATCAGGGAGGGGAGAGGGCAGCCAATGATCTTCTGTGCTGCTCTTACTACCCTCTGAAGCCTCTCCCTGTCTGCTGCGGTGCAGCTACCGTACCACACCGTGATACAGTATGTCAGCAGGCTCTCGACGGACGAGCGGTAGAAGATCAGCAGCAGATTGGAGTCCAGATTGTACTTCCTGAGAACCCTCAGGAAGTGTAGCCGCGTTTGAGCCTTCTTGATAACCGCTGTGATGTTATCCGTCCAGGAGATGTTTGCAGAGATAAGGACACCAAGAAACCGGACGGTGTGGACCTTCTCCACACACTCACCATTAATGAAGAGGGGGGCCAGCTCCGTGTTGTATCCCACATGTAAAGGCAGATACATGTGGGATAATTTGGGAACAGCAAGAGAACTTATTATAAACGCACCAGATAAAAATTTCTTTATTGTGGGCTTGGACCAAAAAAAAAGCATTCGATCTAATATCGCGAGAATATTTATGGTGCGTGATGGACCATTATGGCTTTCCGGAGAAGTTTATTAACATGATTAAAACACTGTATAGAAAATCTAAGATCAACGTTAACGTATATTTGACTGATGTTTTGAAATTGACCGAGGGGTAAAACAGGGCTGTCCTTTAAGCGCAGCACTTTATATTATCACAATCAGTTCTTTATTACACAAGATTAAAAACGAGCTGAGAATACAAGGAGTCACATCATCAACCAGGAAAGTAACTAAAATTACTGCTTATGCAGATGACATTACAGTTTTAATTAAAAGCAAACAGAATTAGACACAATAAATAAACTTCGTAAATGTTCTGAAGAGATATCCGGTGCTAGATTAAATCAGAATAAAATGGAAGCGGTGTGGATGTGCAGTAGCGCCCCCACTGCTAAATATAAAAATAAAAGAAGAGATTAAATTACTGGGCTTGACCAACAAGTACACAATGTGCAGAACGAAATCGGGGGAAAAAGAACAAGAAATTAAAGCGGAAATTCGATACCTGGAAAATCGTTAATTACAAAATTAGAATCCAAATCAAAACTTTTGTGCTTTCCAAATGATTATTCTTAGCCACCATCTTCCCTCCTGACAACAAATGTATAATTAAAGTTAATAAAATGTGCGTGATTTATTTGGGGTAATAACAGAGAAGTGATGAAGAGGTCACTCTTATTTAAATGGAAAGAGCTCGGGGACTCGGAGCAATTGACCTCAGTATTAAATTAAAAATAGCGTTGTGTAGAAACGTGTCACAAGCCATGAACAGAGGAGCTGACTGGATAGGAGAATTAAAAACATGGAAGAAAAAAAGAGGCAGGGATAGACAAAACATGACCTTTTATAAATTCATGTATGGAGATTTTATATGTAAGTACGAACATCTAAAACTAGACTGGGTTTATTTATCCAGCAAAAGTATTTATAAAAAAAGAACTGAATATGAATACGGAGGTATGGTAGAATATTAAAACCTCACAATAACTGAAAGTGAGCAGTGTATTAAAATATTAATACAAAAGATATCACAGAACATGTTGGTGATGTTGTATGGTTAATAAGTGTTAATAGATTAGCGGTTCGGTGTATAGTTAAATGGAGCTGTTTTGTTACCACGACAGAATTTCCTGTTAATAACTGTAATGAGGAGGAAACCACTGACCACCTTTTAATACACTGCTCACGTTCAGTGGAAATATGGCAGAAACTGAAAAACATTGGACTGGATATAAATATATGTGAGAAAACCATGAGGTATGAAATTTTTCATCCAAAAAAAAAAGTAAAATACATTTACTGGTTTGTTATATGCACCGTCAATTATAGAATCTGGAAAACAAGGTGTAATATGATTATTAATCAGTGCCACATCCCTGCTGAGAGGGTCTTTAAACAGATTTTTCACCGATAACAAGGTATGTAAGTCATAAACCTCTGCCTTTTTGATCACATGTACATCAAAATTCTCCACAATCTTATCTTTACTCTGAGGATTATGCCAAATGCAATTGTTGCCATAGTCAATGATATAGCCACGCTTAGTCATAATGTCTGAACCTAATGTACCGCAACCATCACCACTTCTACTGCGCCAGGCTTTGTCTTTGAAATCATCTTTGCCAGTTTGGAACGGCATATTTTCTGTCTAGGATGCAAGAGAAATTGTTCCGTCAAACCTTTCTAAAGTTATTGTGTCTTTACCATTGTGTAGGGGATTGTCGGAATGAAGAATTGTTAATGAAGCACCAGAATCAACTAACCAATCATCGCTTCGGCCTCCAACAGCGACATTTATGATTGGTCTACCGTGATTATCTTGTGACAGGGTGCTACATGTGAAATGGAGGCGTGTAATCCCTATGCTGAAGAAGACATGGCTTTAAAGCTCTGCTTCTCCATGTGAGCACACAGTTCATTCTCCTTGCTCAGTCTGTTAACCGTAGCCTGTAACTGGTTAAGATCAATGTTAGGAGCTGTTCTCCTAGAAAAAACTTTGCATTCCCTAGAATTGTGTCCCTCTTTGCCACATGAATAGCACACTGGGGGGTTATCAGGGTTAGGAGGAGGTTGGCTCTCCTTTTTGTCTCCAGTAGCATGGCCCTCGTTTATCCGGGAAACCTTGCGACCTCCATTCGGATAGGGCTTTATAATGCCTGTTGCTGACACGGGATGAGATTTCTTTGAAATAGCATTACTGTTTTAAAACTGTGTCATTTTTGCAGTAATGTCACTATACTTGGAGAGATGTGTCACATGCATTGCCACAGCAGAATGAGTGAGTGGGTCACACATGCTAAGTAGGACAGATTTGAAGCTGACATCATCCTGAGTAATATCAGGATTACCACTGAACGTTTTAAACGCCTCCAATAACCGTTCTGAAAATGCCACTGGGTGCTCCCCTTTCCTCATGGTCATCTCAGCCATTTTATCCCAGTCAACTGACATCATTCCTAAAACTTCAAGCAATCCCTGTTTCCTTTCCAATGTATTTGCAGTTCTGACCTTCACTTTCTCATGTAAGGCTCCGGACAGAGTATCGGGCAGACACAGAGTCAGCACCACGCATGTATCACCATCTGTAAACTTCTACACGTCTGAACATTGCTCCAGGTTTTTCCAAAACTCTAAAGGATTCTGTTTGATGGGGTCAAATTTTCCAATATTCTTAATCACAGCTTCTAGTTTGTTTGGATTAAACCCTCTGACCATCGTGTGTCATTGGTCCCTCCCCTTCTTCACTATTATGCATGGTAGTAGTGGAGTGAACTGGTGCCATGGGAAATCTAATGTGCAGTCAGAGTGTTGACTACTGCTAAATGGGAGAGAGAATCTCTCTCCCAACCCCCATCACCGACTTCCTGAAAACCTGAAACTCTGTTACAAAGCATGGTACCCACAGATCTCTCACTGGTGTTTTTCTCAACTGTACTATTTATCAGAAATTGACAAGCAGCCTGTGCTTCATCCAACTCACGGGACAATGTTTCAGCGGATGATCTAAGCATGCTATTGTTAGTTTTAAGATGTGCAATCTCCTTCTGCATTCTGATCTTTTCCTTTTTCCAGATCTTTTCACTAGCCTGGTACATTTTAGTAGAAATTAAGCCATGACTGAGTCTAGAATGAAGCCGCACATTTTCAGCCTTCACTTCATCTAGCCTTCACTTAGTCACTTTATACGAGGCAAAAACCGCTTGAAGCGCATTTGCAACTTTTCCTTTTTTTATTTCTAGGCATTTTGGGATAATTTTCAAACCGGGAGATAGCCCACTCATACGTCTTATCAGCAACATTCTCTATCCCGTCATACATTCCCTGTGAGCCGTGCTTGGCGATGTATTTAACGATCAGCTCTTCCATTCTCAAACCTTATTGAATTATGTACTGCAATTCAATAGCTATTCACCCCTGTTCAATGACTACACGTTATCTAGCTACTTTAAGATATCCATTAGTCTATTTATTCACAGCTCCAGTACATCTGATGTAAACAAACAAAACCTTGATCTCTCAGTGTTTCTTCGGGATAACAGCAGAGTCGGGAGATGCAGAACGTTTGGCATCATCGTGACAAATGCTGATTCTCACAGCTCGACATATTTTTTATGAAGTTTTTATTGCTCTACAAGACACAAACTCCTCGTTTATTCCTTCCTTTCCTCTTTTACTACTTTTTTTACTTTTTGTTCCGATTGTCTTTTTTTCCTGAATGTTTGGTTAGAACTTTCTGGAACATGGCGCTAATGCTAATTTAATATGTTCTGTCAGAAAGCCCACACAGTTTTCAGCATGCTGTGGACCCAAACAAATTCTTCCACCTGCCCCCACTGTTAATTTCCCTACAGTCACCCCAAACACCACTTTCCCCCCTGTTCCCACCACCACTTTACCAGCAGCACCACCACCAGCAGCAGCAGCACACGGCTCGTTCCCAGAGATGCTGCAGAACTGGCAGCCGATGGACGATATGCCATGTGAGTGTATTCTTCTGCTTTCTGATTGACTTTCTTTTGTAGGTATTAATTTTGTAGAACATGTTTCCTCACTTCCCTTAACACAGTGTTCTCTTGTAGCGCTGCCAGGCTGTCAGACTTTACGAGGAGCCTCCGGTAATCATCAGAACCAGGTAGGGCCAGCCGTGATTTCCACTCAGCCATCTTACTGGAATTGTGTAGGTTAGGAATAAGACTAAGGATGGAGTTGTATAGTTTTGTAGTGTGTATCATTTGTAAATATTGTTAACTTCTTTATCATAGCCATGCTGAGGGAGGTGTTGACTAAATTAGAGATGGTGCTGGACCAACAAACTACTGAGATTGCTTCAACTACAGGAGGTCCAGGCGCAGCCTTTAGATATTAATGAAGATTTACTGCCCCTGCAAGACCTTCCTCAACTGCGTAGTCTGGAGCAAAGGATGCAACAGAGCCCAGATTACAAGCAAAAACTGGTGAGAATTTTTTGTTCTTTTTTGTTAAGAATTGCTTGCACAATTACACAGCTACTGAGAGCATTTCTTTTTTTTCTCAAAAGGACACACTCGTAATCAAAGCACAATGTTCAACACCACTTTGATATGAGGGAACAGTTTTGACCTAATCTTTGGTAGAAAAGGAAAACATGGAAAACACACAGGGCAGGGTAACTGCAGAAGTAGTGAGAAGCACTGACACAGTTGACGAGGCAATACATGCTTATTCATTATTTATTTTTATATTATTGTATATTATTTTTGTTTTTTAAATCGGTTTCAGGTAAACTGGTTGGCGCATACTGTGCTCAAATACACCTGGCACATATTGAAGAGGGTGATTGCTAACTCCCTGGAAAAAACCTCAATTGGAGGGGAGTCAATGGAAAGACTTCACTGTCCACTCTCCAACTCGGAGAGGTCGTGATTGGTAAGTATATCTGTTTACATACAGAATTAGCTGTCTCTCTCAGATGATATGTAAGGGGTAATCCACGGCTAGATGTGCATTAAACGATTTTAATGCATGATGTGGAGGAAAAGAACCACTCGTTCAAATCGTTTAATGCACACCTAGCCATGGATTACCCCGCTTATACCATGGTCTTTCCACAATTAATAACGGTAAAGCTGTCATTGGTTTAGAAGTGCAAACTTTGATTAGAAGTTTAAAATAACCGTTAATTTCCATAAGTTAGGTCGTTAGATCTGGAATTTTGTCTGAAATAAATCGGACACAGAGATACAGTAGTGTGATAAGATTTATATTTAGAAATTATAACGGTGATCATACTGGCTGGAACTACCTGTGCAATAAATGGTTATAATGCACACCTTCCAGCCAATCAGAACCCAGTATTCACACTGACCATGGTATAAGTGTAATTAATGCTTAAGATTCATAATGACCTTACGATACGTATTGCTTTATTCCAAAGCTGCGGTTCATAGAAACCTCTTTACGGTTAATGCTGCAGAGATGGAGGTTGAGGGGACCATGAAGAGGTGGCTCCAGCTGGCATCAGATCGAGAGTGTGGGCGCAAGAGAAGACTTTTGCAAAAGGAAGGTATGTAGAGTGTTTTAACTGTGGTGTGTTTTTTTTTTTGCGCTATTTGTTAATTTGTTAAAATGTTCATATTATAGTCTATTTTTAATTGTTTATAAAAGTCCTTGCTGTTTTTAAGTGGTTGAATTTGTGTGTAGGTGTGCTGGTAGCCGGGTGGGTATGCAGTTGTGGTTTACATGCCCCTTGCAGAATTTACAAAATCTTAATACTCTTAACAAAATAAGATTGATCATAAAAATCCCATGTTGTTTATTTAGTCCTGTCCTGAATAAACTATTTCACATAACAGATGTTTACATATAGTCCACAAGACAATAGCGGAGTTTTTAAAAATGACCCCATTCAAAAGTTTACATACCCTTGATTCTTAATACTGTGTGTCGTTACCTGGATGATCCACGACTGTTTTTATATTTTGTGATAGTTGTTCATGAGTCTCTTGTTTGTTCTGAGCAGTTAAACTGCCCACTGTTCTTCAGAAAAATCCTCCAGGTCCTGCACATTATTTACTTTTGCAGCATATTCTGCATATTTGAGGCTTTTCCAACAGCGGCTATATGATGTTGAGATCCGTCTTTTCACACTGAAGAGAACTGAGGGACTCGTACACGACTATTACAAAAGGTGCAAATGTTCACTGATGCTCAAGAAGGTAACACGATACATTAAGAGCCAGGGGGGTGTAAACTTTTGAACAGGATGATCTGTGTAAATTATTAGTTTGTTTAAAGACCTTTTTTTTTATTATTTTGTACTGCCCTTCAGAAGCTAAATAAGATACTTACATACCTCCCAGAAGACCAAATAACAATTTACACCTGTTGAAAAGTTTACACCCCCTGGCACTAATGTTCCCTTCTTGAGCATCAGTGAATGTTTGCACCTTATGTAATAGTTGTGTACGAGTCTCTCAGTTGTCCTCAGTGTGAAAAGATGGATCTCAACATCTCAACAAGAAACTCATGAAGAACGATCACAAAACATAAACACAGTCGTGGATCATCCAGGTAACGACACAGCATTAAGAATCAAGCATATGTAAACTTTTGAATGGGGTAATTGTTATAAATTCAGCTATTATCTTGTGGACTATATATAAACATCTGTTATGTGAAATAGCTTATTCAGGACAGGACTAAATAAACAACAACATGGGATTATGATGATCAATCTTATTTTGTTGAGAATATTGAGTGTGTGGGCCAGTTTTTGACCCAGGCATATACTGGGCCAGAACTAAAGCAAGTATGTGGCCCAGAAGTGGGCCAGACAAATCTTGCTATCTGGGATGGGTTCGTCGGAGTCAAAGTGAACCTCGAATAATATCAACACAGACATTTATACTGTTTCAAACCAGGTTTTCTGTATGTAATGTAAATGAAGTTTCATTCTAAATGTAAATTAAGGATAGCATTTGATTCAATCACTTTCCGTTCTCACAGTATGGATGTTGTTACAGGTGTGACCCCAAATGGTGATGGGATTATCGAGACAAATGTCTTTCTGAATGCTAATTACAGTCATGTAGCCTTTTGTTCAGGGATGGTTCTTGATGTCCCACTGCTGCTCCCATGCTATAACTGTGTGAATGTCACTTTAGGAGATATTATACACATATTGCTGAGACCCAGATAAATTGTCCCTTTGGTAATTCTGCCTTTTTGGGGAACAAGCTTATCCTAACAAACTTTGGGGTGGAATCTGCTGAGAGGCAGTCTGTAATTTCTTACAATTCTGTTTCCAAGAAAATCTTGACTTCTGAATCCTTCTTTTTGATAGGATTAGAAATAGACTAAAGAGTTATTGAAATATTCAAATTAACAGATCTCAAGATCGTTCCAAATTGTTGATTATTTTCAAACTTCTTGTCATTTACTGACTTGTCACGTTGTCCTATTTTTTAGAAGACATTTTTGTGTCCTTGTTACATGCATTTGACCCATATCCTTCTTCTGGAATTTTACCCTCGTGTCAGTTTGGCTGCAGTTTTCATGGATTTACCCTGCATGTTTTCTATTTTCATTCACAAGTATGTTTTGAGGTTTAGTCCTCCCAAAAACTGTAGGGGAAGAAAGATTTAGTTTTTTGGTGATCCGATAAACATAATGGCCTTCATTGTCGACACAGACGATGCTAGACCATAAAACTCGAATCCCTCTTCTTACTTTTAACCAGCTGGTCCCAAAGTAATTTATAGTGGGTGTACAGTGCATCCGGAAAGTATTCACAGCGCTTCACTTTTGACACATTTTGTTATGTTACAGCCTTATTCCAAAATGGATTCAATTCATTATTTTCCTCAAAATTCTACAAACAATACCCCATAATGACAACGAGAAAGAAGTTTGTTTGAAATCTTTTACAAATTTATTAAAAATAAAAAACAAAAAAAGCACATGTACATAAGTATTCACAGTAGGTAAGTACGCGGTTTGGGACGCAGCCGTGCTCTCTTGTTTGCAGTGAAACGGTTGTGCACGGCCATGTGTGATCGTGTCCTGTCACAAAATCCGGTGAAAACTCCCACACGACATTAATAGTGTGAGTGAGGTGTGTAACTGTCTGTAACGCACGTCGATAATGCGACTAAAACAGGAATACTCCATGTCTTATTTCTATTTGTGTTTACTTCAAGTATGACTTTAATCAGATTAAGGTCATCAGTAATCTCTGTTTACATGCTACATTCTTAATCAGAGTATCGTCTCAATTGGGTTAATATCGGATTATCGTTGTCCATGTGTCACGTCTCAAAGATGGGTACGGAAGCAATCGCAGATTTTAAACGTTTTATTTAATAAACCAACAAAACACAAAATATACTATGACTAATGCAAAACACTGTGGCAAGGACTAAACATAAACTATGTAAGACAAACGTAAGACAAGGAAGCAGTGCAAACAGTGGCTATATTATAAGCGTGCTCGTTAACAGAAACGTGATTCAGGTGCAGGTGGTATGTGACATTGATGTAGTACAGTGCAGTGGCTGATGGGAACTGAAGTCCAGAGTACCTTCTTGATATATGACACCATGTAAACGTACTGATAGACATGTACACACTTTAATCACAGTATTAACGTCCTGTGGGAGTTTTTGCCACATGTTGCGACAGGACACACACACACACGGCAGTGGTCAACCTTTTGACGGCAAACAAGAGAGCACGGCTGCGTCCTAAACCATGTATTACCTACTATATATAGTATTGTTTCAGACGCATCCCACAGCTTCAAGCAGTCTATTAGCACGTATAGCATGATATAATTAACTGCACTTGAAGCTTTTAGTAAAATTAAAAATGAAACACCCAAATCCGTTTACGGTCCCATAACGAAGACGAACTGTATGTTGATATGGGAAACTCTGGAGGGGACGGTGTGGCGTGGAGACGTTATAACGTGTGCCGTTAATCGATCTATGTTTGTTTATTCAGAATAAGGTCAATAATGAGATTATTGCTGTCCATGTAAATGTACAGGTTGTAATGGAATACAGTTACAATATTTTGTGCCCTTTTTGAAGCTTGAAAGCTAGTAGATCCATTGATCAATTATCCATTACTGTTGTATGAAAAAGAGCAAGCAGGTTATTCTTCTAAATTTCTCAATTTGTGTTCCGCCGAAGAAAGTAAATGATAGACATTTTGGGGTATTTTTTTCTAGCTATGTTTGAAATTCCATAATTATTTTTGTTTGTCCTTGTAGAACACCAAACTGAAGTGTCACTCGAGAATGTACTGATGTTTGCTACTGGCCTGACATCACTTCCACCTGCTGGAATAGCACCGCTACCATGCATTGTGTTTTTTCCAATTCACCCTTCCCATTGGCAAATGCATACACAAACACCGTCAAGTTGCCACTCCTAGACACGTCTCCCCTTCTCTCGGTACCACGTTCTAAATATTCAAACAGCCCAAGGAAGAAAATTTGCTGTTTTCTGAGACGATGAAGTGGCTCTTAAAAGAGCCTTTGTGTATATTAGACGGAGTTGTGGTTTACACGCACTCTCCGCGAATACGCCGGGCCAGCTGAATATCCTTGGGCTTGATGGTCACTCTCTTGGCCTGCGTTGTCTAGTTTTGACATATCAAAAACAATACACAGAGCTTCTGAACTGTTTACCAGCAGTATTATTATTATTATTATTATTATTATTTACTTTTTAAAGAACATACCCTCGACTCTTGACATGGAAATGTTGTTTGTAAATTTACATTGAAATAATATATCCAGATATCTGTACAGCTGCTTTGTGACAATGTCCATTATTAAAACACGCTACATGAACAAACAAAATGGCGGCCGTGGCTCAGGTGGTTGAGTGGGTTGTCCACTACCCCACTAATCATAGGGTTGGCGGTTCGATTCCCAGCCCACATGACTCCACATGCCGAAGTGTCCTTGGGCAAGACACTGGACCCCAAGTTGCTCCCGATGGCAAGTTAGAGCCTTGCATGGCAGCTCTGCTACCGTGAGTGTGTGTATGGGTGAATGAGACACAGTGTAAAGCGCTTTGGATAAAAGCCATTTATTTATTTACCAAAATGCAAAGGTTAGATACAGCAATGATTTAATACAACTCCGTTCAAATGAATACAGAGGCCTGCTCAGATACCACAACGTTTAATAACTCGACATTCGCGGCGTCATAAACGGGGAAAATGGTCACGCATACCACTAGGACAGGTCTAGAACTCTGAACGCTGCTCTGATTTCACTATATATGTGCGCGTGCCGGCCAGACAGACGGAAAGAGACACGGTATACAGACAGCACACCAACACATTTAAAGCATATTCACACATGATGATGATGATGATGATGATGATAAATAATTTGATATTTCTGTAAAGCTGCTTTGAGACAATGTCTATTGTAAAAGTGCTATACAAATAAATAAAAATTGAATTGATAAATATACTGCTATGTATATTATATAATGTTAAAGTACACAAATTGATTTATAATATGAAAATATTAATGTATTTCTAATGTTAGTAGAAATTTCATTCTCATCACTGCTTCATGTGTTCCCTACGTGGCCTCATCTATTTTACTCAAGAATAGATGACAAATAGGGAAGAACATTACAAAGATAAAGGTAAAGTATACAATAATTATCACAAACAGGTTTAAAAAAAAGGGGGGGGGGGTAATAGTAATCATGTAATATTTCTTGGCTAACTACCACAAACTTGGAACAGAATACCCCTTCTGGGAAACTGCCGTTCCCGAGTTTGGACACACGAGGGCAGTCAAGCTCCATCCAGCACAATGCCGCCTGAAACAGAAGTTGGGTTTGGGCTATTTTACACTGATTACGTGTACATGGACAGCAGTAATCTAATTATTGACCTTACTCTGAGTAAGATAATAACGTGATTAAGGTGTTTACATGAGTCGCTTTTAGAATACTCCTGTCATGTTCCCATTTTACATGTTTTAGAACATAATTAGATTAACAGCCCGCGTCGTTACGTCAACGCGCCACGCCGTCCGACGTCCCTCCAGAATTTCACGTATCAACATACAGTTCATCTTCGTTATGGTACCGTATACAGTTTTGGGTGTTTTTATTTAAATTTTTTTTTTTTTTTACACAAACGCTTTAAGTGCGGTTAATTATTTGCCATGCTATACATGCTAATAGGCAACTGCTTGAAGCTGTGGGCTGCGTCCCAAACCGCGTACTTACCTTCTATATCAGGGGTGTCCAAACTACGGCCCGCGGGCCAACTGCGGCCCGCGGTCCAGTTTTTATTGGCCCGTGGCAAATTCTGAAAATATAATTGAATATGGCCCACACAAGAAGCTTGAGCTCAACTCTGTTGCACTTCTCAGTTTCAACACTAGATGGAGCCAGCCACGGAAACGGTGCTTCTCAACCGTTACCGCTACTAAACAAAATTAAGCAAAGAAAAACTTTTACCGCGAGTCACCATAAATGGCAGCACCCAAAAAACGAAAAATAGCAAGTGAGTGTAGAAGATTTCAAACACGGTGGGAAAATGAATATTTTTTCAAAGAAATCAATGGAAAGTGTGTCTGTTTGATTTGCAATGAAGATGTTGCTGTGATGAAAGACTATAATGTCCGTCGGCACTATGAAACCAAACATCAGAGCTACACATCGTACACCGGTGCCGAACGAACACAGAAAGTCAAGCAAATGGCAGCTAGCCTGCAAGCTCAACAACAGTTTTTTTTTCGTGCTAACAAAATACAGGAAAACGCCACAACAGCAAGCTATGAAGTCGCTAAACTTATTGCCCAGCACGGCAAACCGTTCTCAGACGGTGGTTTCATAAAGCAGTGCCTCATCAAAGTCACAGAAATGATGTGCACGGAGAAAGTGCAGGATTTCAACAACGTGAGCTTATCCAGAAATACAGTGGTGCGAAGAATCGAGGACTTGTCAGCTAACTTGAAACTTCAGCTGAGAGACAAAGCTTGTGCTTTTGATTTTTACTCGATAGCATGCGATGAGAGCACAGATGCTACAGACACTGCGCAGCTGTTGATTTTTTTGCGGGAAGTAGATGATAATTTTTGCTGTACTGAGGAGCTGCTTGATATGATAAGCCTAAAAGGCACAACGACGGGTGGAGATATTTTTGAAGCTGTGTCAGAGGCAGTTGAAAAGATGGGGCTTAAATGGGACAAGCTCTGTGGAGTAACAACGGATGGAGCTCCGGCCATGACGGGCGATCGTAAAGGAATGGCATCGATGGTGTGCGCCAAGGTAAAAGTGAGCGGAGGTGAGGCTTTTAGGATGCACTGTATAATCCACCAAGAAGCACTGTGTGCCAAGACTGTCCAGCTGGGCGATGTGATGAACACTGTTGTAAAAACTGTCAACATAATTCGAGCTAGAGGACTGTACCACAGAGAATTTCAAGCTTTCCTTTCTGAAGTGGATGCTGAATACGGGGATGTACTCTACCACTCTGAGGTGCGCTGGCTGAGCCGCAGCTATGTGCTGCAGCGGTTTTATTCGATGAGATCAGAAATCGATCGGTTTATGAAAGAAAAGGGCCGACCTCTTCATGAACCGAGTGACCCTCTGTGGCTAGCCGACCTGGCATTTTTAGTTGATCTTACTCATCATCTGAATACACTGAACAAGAACCTACAAGGCAAAGAACAGCTGGTGCCACACCTGTATGCGCACATGAAAGCCTTCTGTGTAAAGCTCCGCCTGTTTGAGACGCAACTACGAAGCTGTAATGCTGCACACTTCCCTGCGCTGTCTGAAATCAAGTCTGCTTTTCCAAAGGCCGACCTTTCTGCTAAAAAGGAGAAATGTGTGTCTGTGATTGCATCTCTCGTGACAGAATTCAACCAGCGTTTCCAAGATTTTTCTGTCATTGAAAAACAAATCAAGCTGTTCTCGACCCCCTTCCTGGTGGATGCAGAAGAAGTGGAAGAGAGTCTGCAGTTAGAACTGATTGAAATGCAATGCGATGATTCTCTGAAGAGTCAACATCAGCTTCTCTCCCTCTTTGACTTCTATCAGAGTTTGGATAGTGCCAAGTTTCCTCTGATGAGACGCCACGCAAAAAGAATGACGAGCCTGTTCGGCTCAACATACATCTGTGAACAAGCATTTTCTCTGTTAAATCAGAACAAAAGCAGATTGAGAACCAGAATGGGTGATAGCCATCTCTGTGAAGTCCTTCGTGTCTCAACCACCAAACTTTCTCCTGACATTTCAGCCATCCTTCAATCCAAAGGACAGCATCCCTGCCCCCACTGAGTGCAATGTTCTTCACATTATAGGTGAGTTAGAAATAGACACACTGTTACGACCCCCTGTGCCACCTACAGGCCTGTTCGTTCCAGTGCACGGGCAGTGCAGTTCCAGTTATTAACCTGACTCTTTGCAAACACACACAACTGACATTGTATTTAATTCATGCCACACTTTTTACTTTAATAATAAACAGTTCTTTATTCATTTTAAATTTTAAACCCTAAACTGTTTGTTCGTATTCATGTGTCAATATTTCACCTCTAGTGTGTGGCCCGGCCCTTTGTTTATTTTTCTGTATTTGGCCCTCACTAAAAAAAGTTTGGACACCCCTGGTCTAAAGTGTTTTTACCTTTCGCCAGCGTGGGAGTGTCCGCAGTGTCACCTGTGTTGTCGGCGAGTGTCTGAGTTGTTCCACTTTCACGAGCTGGATGCGATGACTCCTTTCAGCCCTGTAGACTTCCTGCAGGTGTAGAAATGATCTGGGTCGCTCCGGTCTCTCCCTCTGAGCACGCAGGCTCCTCTGGGGCTTGTAGACGTCCTTCAGGGGTTGAGCCGATCCGAGTCTCGCCGACTTCTACAGCTGATAGCGCAGGAAACTCCGATGCTTGCCGTTTCTCCACAGACGAAAGACTGGGCGGAGATGCTCCGCTGCTTCCAGCAGGTACTTCCGGTGTCTTCCGTCTCCCTTCCGGGGTCAGAGATTCGGCGCTGCTCTCAGAGTCCTCGCCGTCTTCGCTGTCGCTGGTATCGGTGCTGCTTGAGTCACTCCCAGATGTCGAGTCGTCCTCACTTGTGTGTAGTTTATTTTCTTCCCAGTTGTTATCTGCTTTATCGTTTGTTTTGGTTTCTGTGTTATGTGCGCTTTGTGTTACATTCTGGTCAATGTCTTTTTGATTTTTCGGCATTCTTAGTTTATAGCTGTAAGAATTTGGGCATTGAAAATATATATGCCCGGTTTCATTACATAAATTACATACTTGTGTATTTCTACAACTCTTTCCTTTGTGGCCAAAGCTTCCGCATTTCCAGCACTTTGTTTTCTCACAGTCCTTTGCCTGATGGTCGGAATCGTTACATATAAAACATCGCTTTGTTTGGCCGGGATACGTAATCGCTCCATTGTATGGTCCCATGGAAATGGAATTTGGTATCTGGAATATACTTCCGTCGTGGTTTTTCTTGAGTTTTATTTTATATCTCCTGACTCCATACCATATCCCGAACTGGTCCAGCGGCTTGTCAACAGGGTTCAGTATCTCACCAAACCTTAAGAGGTATTGTTCTACATCTGAGTCAGCGATTCTCCCAGTCCAAAACTTTACTACAATGCTCTTTACGTCTTGGGGAGCTGATGTAGTCATCTCCCAGTTTTTCCAGAATTCACTTCCTGTATTATTATTAAAAATTGGAGAAAATGTTTCAAGTGCCTGTTCTTTGGTAAAACATATTTCATACTCTTTTCTGTTAGGCATTGCAATAAAAGAGTATACATCTGTAGTCGATATCCACTGACTACTTAAAAGGTTTACTCCGACTTCAGACCTGTCCGGCGCTTCTCCTTCTCCACTGTAACGTAGTCTGACCCAGTGCCTCCCCGCCGACGGCGAGGAGGCCACACGGGGTGACATACCGAACCCCAGGTGGCGATAATTATCACCTCGTTAAAGGTGTTCTTTTTTGCTGTTGTTGTTGTTGATGTTGTTGTTGTTGTTGTTGTTAAAGTCTTTAGTTTAAAATTACGAACGAGGATACCACTTGCAAAAAGAGATTATTAATTACCACCCTTGCCTCTACCAGACATGACGCTGCTCTCGAAATCAAGCCACTCAATGAAAGTTCTCGCGCAGCGCCCACCTATTTATCCACACTCGACAGGACCTAGTTGAGAACAGGCGAGGAGGCGGGCCTAACGCCAACGGTCACACAATAGCTCTCTTTTTCGAAAACAATCACTAGGCACTGCTTTTCACCTGCTAACGTCTTCTTCTTCCCCATTCTCTCTCTCTCTCTCTCTAAATACACACACAGATACAAAACATTATTAGTATTATCAGTACTAATGTTTTGGTTCAAATTAGTAGTAGTAGTAGTAGTAGTAGTAGTAGTACAACACAACAGTAAGGAACTTTGGGTAAAACATACATAATAAAGCATACAGCCAAAACACTCATCAGCGTAAGGAGGTTAGAAAAAGCCGTCTGTGTTTGTACAACATTGATATTACTGTTTCAAACACAAGACGTTCCTTTTGAGCACGTCCTTGGACTCAAGGCCCGTATATACTACAGTCCTACGTCCACTGCAACTACAGGTCACACATAGCAGCACAAGCCTTTATTAGTAGGCCCAGCATTCAGAGGATCAGCACCAATGTCTGTGTTCACTTTGAAGCAGCCCACATTCTACCACACAAGTACTTCACTAACTTACAAGCACCACAGAAAGGAATGCAAACACAACTCTCAGGCCTTGCTTTATCAGCTCTCGCAAATGCACGATATAATGGACTCTCGAAGATCGAAATTAGCTACATTGTCTCAAACCCTCATCTCATTCTTAAAAAGTGTCACTCACAAGGAAAGCATATGCACTTCGACAGTTGTGCAAGAGAAACTAACATAACACACATCACACACAAGTAGGAATACAAAGTCAGCCTTCACACTGTCTAATCACTGGCCTTCTCTTTTCCCATACGCACTGTGTTTGAACCTAAATGTCATGCATCAACCAAAACTGCACCTCCAGAATGACAGCTGAGTTTAAGATTGGTAAAATATGTCGCAGCAGTTGCATTCGTGAAATAAACTATGAGCAATTAAGTAGTGCCAATGAGATAATTACAGCAATGTGTAATGTCCAATAAGCTCAAAAAGAGTCGGACACTTTATTCTACTTGGCCAATCAAACATAATTATGAACTGGGATTCTGATAGTTGTGCGCCTTTAACTCACTGTGTAGGAAAATGAGGTCAGCTATATAGACAACACCTTTCATTACGTATTTAATTACTTGGATTGAGGTCATTATTAGAAGTAGTAGTAGTAATAGTAAAATACCTACAACCTACCTTCTGTTTTAGGCGGCGTCGTGTGTTGTGCTGGATGGAACACGACTGCCCTCGTGTGGCCAAACTCGGGAACGGCAATTTCCCAAAAATTTCAGTATTCTGTTATTAAGCTTTTAATGGCGGTGTTTAGAAGTCTATATTTGTAGTACTTAGCAAATAGTGGGGTAAGAAGTATTAGATGCTATGAAAATTCATGTTTCTCTCACCACTGGGGCAGAGGTGGCTTAGTGGTTAAGGCTCTGGTTTACTGATCAGAAGGTCAGGTCACCATATCATGACCCTGTGCTCTGACCCCAGCTTCCTGACATGTTGGGGTATGTGAAGAAAACAATTTCACTGTGCTCTACTGCATATGTGACCAATAAAGACTCATTATATAGACTTATACATGACATTTTTAATTCTAAAACAGCTGCTAAACTATGTGCAGACTAAATTATGTGCAGATGTAAAAAAATGCTAAACACATTCTCTATTTGTGTGTGTGGTTTTTTTGTACTGTATGTGTATTTCATCAGTGTTGCTATGAGCTTATTTCTCATAGAATAATAATAATAATAATAACGCAGCTCATCAGTGTTATTACTGTGCATTGTCTAGTTTTCACGTATCAAAGACAATACACGGAGCTTCCGAACTGTTTAACAGCATTATTATTATTATTATTATTATTATTATTATTATTATTAGGGCTGCAACTAACGATAATTTTCATAATCGATTAGTTGGCCAATGATTTTTTTGATTAATCGGATGGGGTGGAGCGAACTTTCAGTACCATTTGTTTTTGTTTATTTAAAATAAAGTCCACAGACTGAGTGTAACAAATATAAACTTCACAGTAAAACATTACACAACTGTTTGTACAAAACAGAAAAGAACCCAACACACACACACACACACACACACACACACACACACACACCAGAATATATATTATTAACTTAGGACTATAGTTTAATTCGGTGCTTTTTGTTTTTTTTTTGACCCAAAAACTGATCACAGCATTGTTGCACTGAATTATTTATAGTAAAAACACTGATTACACCTGTGACAAGTGCATATATTGCATAAAATGTCAACTGAGAGGCATTCGATTTTGGACAAGATGTAAGGGGGAAGAAGTCGGAGTGTATTTAAAAAAATAAATAAAATAAAAGTAATTTCTTTAGATTTGTCAGTGTATTTTGTGAAATGATGTGGAATTGTGCTGACGTTCCTGAGTGAGTGTAAAATGCAGACAATACGAATGCGTTGTGATTTCATTTAAACTTAAAAACTTTCATTTAAAACTCGGAATGTGTGTGTGTTCGAGTCCCGGACCCAGAAGCCCGGAGGAGGACGGATCAGAGGGAGGAGCCAGGAGAAAGAAGTCCGACCTCCTCACCGATGAGACACACTGAGATTTTACACACACACACATACACACACACGCACACACACACACACACATCTGTGATGGTTGTGTAACAGGAAGTCACACTGTTTCATAGTTACACAGCTTCTGATTATGTGTATAAAAGCTTGTTTCTAAAATAAACGCTTAACAGATTTAACAGGTTTGCGCCGAGTACTTGATGTGACCTCTGACCTGTCGTGGAAATTAGACAACACTCGCAGACTCGTCCTCTGAAGGTAAAAAGGTTCATTACAGAAAGATGGTTAATACAGGATAGAATAAAGCAGAATAAAATAGAGCGCTCTTAATGAGAGCGCTCTGAAGCGCTTGTACTAAACCACTACTATATATATGAAACTCAGAGCATGACATCATTCTGTGTACCGATAAGAAGCGGTTTGAGGCAATTCAAACAGGCTTTGTTTCAGGATCTTAGAAGATGTTTAGACGAGCCTAGAACAGAAGAACATGTTTGTGTCTCTGTAAGCAGATAAACATTCTGTACTGATCTCAGTGACATCACATGGCCTTGTGAGTCGTTATCCTCACATGAGAATGAAACAGAACAAGAACAAACTTATTACAAAGTAGAAATTAATAATTTCCCTCACATTCCCCCTTTTATCATTATAAAATATGTTAACTAAAATTAACAGAGAAATTACAATGCTGTAAATACATCAGAACTCCAGAATCCTTTCACGGCTCAACTGAATTCATCATGAAACAGAAATAATGAAGGCGCTAAGGCTGTTTTTGCTGATATAAAGTATCCTGTCGTCAAGCAAGCTCATTTCAGGGTGAAATGAGAATCGTCCTGGTCAAAGGAAAATTTACAATAGGTGTGAAGTGGAGGTCAATGGGTCGTCATAGTTAGTGTCACTGGCAGAATCTGATTCCCAGTCAGGTTTAAGATACAAGTCAGGTTGGTCATCATAGGGATCGTAATCAGTCTTTGTCAACATCAGCGTTTGGTCATTAGTAGGGATGCACCGAAATGAAAATTCTTGGCCGAAGCCAAAACCGAATATGATGAAAAACTTGGCCGAAGGCCAAACCGAACACGTTTTTTCCATTTATTTTGCCATTTTTTTCACCATTGCATAAATTAAATAGTCAAAATGTGCTTTTTACTATTTTGTCTTGCTTTTCAAAGAAAAAAAATCAGTTACAAAAACTACAATTTCAAAATATTTATTTAACACTGAACATTTTTTTCATTCCAGCAGGCACAGGCTACCAACAAGGCACAATATAACTTTAAATAAATAAATGAGTAAAATAAAAATAGCCTATGTTAGTCCTATAACTGACTGCTGAAAGAATGGAACACTCTGTAGCCTACAACAAAAAAGTTCTATTGGGTTCTCTAGGGTTGATGATATTGGGGATATATACCGCTCGCGTCCCTGTACACCTCGCCGAGTATTACAGTAGATATAGTATAGTTGGATATGTTGTTAATGTTATGTTCCTTGATAGATTTAGTTAGTTTAAACTATAGATTAGTTCATTTAGACCCTGCTGGTTTTTCCACTCCCAGTCCATAGTACTAGTTCATGTTTCTTGTTGTGACCCTGTTTTCTGTGACCGTGACTTTGATTCCCTTTGCCTGTCTTGACTACGTTTTTTGGATTACGATTTGGATTTGTCTGCCTGCCCTTAAATAAATACGTCTTTACCTGCTTCCGTACTCTACTCCCTTCTGTCTCGCGACGTGACAGAATACTATGGAAAAGAAACAAAAAAGTAAACATCTGAAGAGCACGTAGTTCGTGCATGTACGCGCCCCCTTATCGAGGTCATGACATTCGAGCGTCTCACTCTGGTTGCTAGGCTATTTGGTCGCGTCATCAAACATGTCATTATTTGGTCAAATTTATTCGGCATTTTCACTTATTCGGCCGAACACCAAAATTTTTTTTTTTTGCTATTTTCGGCCGAATGATTTCGGTTGCCGAACATTCGGTGCATCCCTAGTCATTAGTGATTTCAACGAGCGTGA
This sequence comes from Ictalurus furcatus, assembly GCF_023375685.1. Classification (NCBI taxonomy): domain Eukaryota; kingdom Metazoa; phylum Chordata; class Actinopteri; order Siluriformes; family Ictaluridae; genus Ictalurus; species Ictalurus furcatus. The sequence goes on along the minus strand of NW_026521050.1, from coordinate 34,675 downwards.
GAGACTGCTCCGAATGAGAGAAACAATACAAAGCAAAATGAGCAAGACAAGAAGAATCACTGCACCTATTGATAGTACTCGGGGGATGGGCTCATGGATATTAACTGTCTGTCTGAGTTCAGCCAATCAAATCCCGTCTCGCTAGAATGTGGAGGGTTGCATATCGCAGACCGCATGTGTTCAATGATAGAATAATCATTATGTGTCTGCGTGACGAGGGGACGTGTGACGTCGTGTGGGTAGCACTGTTGGTAATGATTCTTCTGACGAAAGGCGATACAGAACGGTTTACAGAGGCGGCCAATATCCTGCCATACGGGCTTTTAACTACTAATTGTCATCCAATCTGCAGCAATAGTCTACTAGAGAACTTCATGGGCTCATGTGGGATCTAAAGAAATCACGTCGCCTTAGGCACTTAGTCCCGTCACCACGATCAGCTAAATACCAAATTTGGGTGAAAGTGTGTGCGTCATGCACTCTTTCTGCTGCAACGATGTGATTGGCGTAATTGATCATTAGGTCTTCCACACAATAATCTTTCCAGCTTAAGGGTCTACCCCCGGACCCGCAGTGTTGTTGGGAACGGTCCCAGTGATGAGTTTATTTCTATGACAGGACTTACTAACAGATAAACATTGGCCCCCAGAGCAAGGTCATCTTTGTATGGCTAGTATACAATTCAGATAAACATATAAAGTAGGGCTGCAACTAACGATTATTTTTTATAATCGATTAGTTGGCCGATTATTTTTTCGGATTAATCGGATGCGGGGCCAAACTTTCAGTACCCCTTTTGTTGTTTATTTAAAATAATATCCACAAACTGAGTGTTACTGTCATGTATAGTGACGGAGCGGAGATAGGACGGATGCAAGTGCAGGATGAACAGTTGTTTATATGAAAGAGAGACAGGCAGACAAATCCAAAACGTGATCCAAAACGTAATCCACAATGTAATCCAAAACGTAATCCACAAACATGCAAGAGGTCAGGTGATTGGCAAACAGGCATACACTGGGCAAGGCTGGAATCTAGGTCGTGGTCACGGAAAACAGGGTCGGTAAACAAAACGAGAAACGAACTATGATGAGGAACTGGAAGCGGATAATCCAGCACGAACTAACTCTAAACATGGACCGTGACTATGACTACGATACGAACTAAACTAACTCTATGATAATCTTCCGTGTTGTGTGCTGGGAGGCGCGCGGTATATATGCGGACATGATCAGCGTCTAAACCGCTAGCAGCTGAGAGCAATACAGACCCACGTGAAATCCCAGCCAATGACAGAACAGGGAGGAGACATGACAGAAACATAAACAAAACACACGTGTCCAGATGTCATTACGGTCAACAATGGAAAAGCAGGTGCTCGCGCATTCGCGCTTAGAGCACGCTGCTTCAAGGGGGAATCATGACAGTTACAAATTTAAACTTCAGACTAAAACTAAACTGTTAGTCCAGTTATATAAGACTGAAAAGAATTTCATTATAAATATGTATTATAAATAAAACATACATAATATAAACTAAAATAAATAAATAAATAAAATATATAATACATTCAAATATTTAATAAAATAAACAACATATATAATATAAATTAAAGTAAATAAATAATTATATATATATATATAATATATATAAATAATTACACATTCATACATTTAAATATTTAATAAAATAAATAAAACATAATAAACAAATAATATAAGTATTTATGAATTATTTTTTATGGATGCACAAAAAGCACTGAATTAAACCACAGTCCTAAATGAATAATAAAAGCTCACTTTCACTGCACCTTGTGGTTTCTGTTCCTCACTGCCTTTAGACATTATTTTACTTGTGTTTACTTTTATTCATAATGTTTTAATTAAACATTACAGATCTTACTGTATGGAGCAACGCGGCCTCGTTACTAACACGTCACTTCCATTATAATAAATGACAGAAGTTACACTGTAAGCGCGCAGATACAACATATAATGACAATAAACTTAATTTAAACTAAACCTTTTAAGCAGCGTGCACCAGTTTCCCCTGCCCCTTACACACAGTGGAGTATTCTGGATATAAACATAAGTTTGTGCTCGTGCAGCACTGTTTGATCTCCGCGGTGTTTAATATAAAATGCCCCCCTGCCTTAGAGGACTTTCTTCCTCAGTCTCGTGACGATTTCGGCTCTGTCTGATGGAGACTGAGGTCATGTTGGGAATAAAAGGTAACGTTGATAAACAGTAAGCTGAAGAAAGTCAGTGTCGGTGACTCTGGGTATTAGGCTAAAGCTAGCGGCGTCGCATTATGTCCGTATGACATCATGTGCCGTCGACTAAGAAGCGGCTTATACTTTCCGGTTAGTAAAAACCGCTAGTGTTCCATTTGAGATGATATTACCTTTCTAAAATCCACACACTAGAACAGGGGTGCACACACTTTTTCAGCAGGCGAGCTACTTATCTAATGACTAAGTCAATTTGATCTACCTACTATAAAAATGCAAGACATATATTTATTTATAAATACATTGACAATTCTTTATGTGTACAATGTATGCTGGTGTACCTTGAATAACTGCATGAACCCATATTGCACAATACAACTGTGTACATTTTTGTCATTAGCCTACCTTACTCTGATGACTTGCACTGAATGGAATCAGTCAGGGATGCATGGTCCAGACAGTAGTTGCTGATAGCCAGCCTCAAGCAAACTTCCAAATGATCATCAGTCATGGTGGAACGGTATTTGGACTTAATGATCTTCACGTGTGAAAAAGCTGACTCACATAAATAAGTGGAGCCGAATAATGCAGTCGAGGAGGTGGCACATTTCCTCATGTTGGGGTACTTTTCCTCTGTGAGTAAGTTCCAGAACTGTCCATGAGCTCTGGACTTCAGCTCAATGTCGGCTTGTGGTGTCAAAATCTCATCCTCCACTCCAGAAGAGTTCAGGTGAAACGGTGTTGCAATTTTTGATGCGAGTGAAACAACTTCAGCATCTTCCCGAAATGGATCGCACATGAATGTAGCGATTGGCTCGATTAGAGCAAAGTCTTGAAAGCGTTTGTGAAACTCTGACAGACAAATGTCAATCTGCTCTATGTAGCGTGCACTGTCAAGCTGCACACATGACTTCCCTTGCGTCTCCAGCTCTGACACGAGGTTCTGGAAGTTTGCCAAACTATGGCCCTGCAGCTTTGAGGAGAGATGTTGCATTTTTCGTTTGGATGCATTAATTGAGCTGATCATATTGATCACGGTATTTTCTTTTCCTTGCAGCTCTAGATTAAGGTCATTCAACATGTTGGTCAGATCGGTTAAAAATGCCAAATCTAGCAGCCACTGATCGTCATTTAGTTGGTTGTACTCTGCATGTTTAGCTACACGGAAAAACTCCTTTATCTCCGGACAGAGCTCTCGAAATCGTTGCAGGAATTTACCTCGACTAAGCCACCTCACGTCAGTGTGTAATCACAAGTCAGAGTGGTCGCAGTCAGCCTTCTCCAGATGCGCGCGGAATAGCCGTCTTTGAAGAGATCTGGCGCGAATACAACAGGCGATCTTCGCTGCCACATCCATTATCTCTTCATGTTTAGCATTTCTGAGCATAACGCTTGTTGGTGTATTATGCAGTGGTAACTGAGGAAGTCCGGAAAATCATCGTCCTCCCTGCACTTGGCAATAAATCCATTCAAGCGACCAACCATGGCGGGAGCTCCGTCTGTGGTGATGGACACCAATTTGCACAATGGGAGCTGGGTTTTCTCGATAAAGTTTTTGCAAGACTGAAATATGTCTTCTCCTCGTGTATGTTCTCTCATGGGCAGTACAGTTAACAGCTCCTCTTTCGCAGTCATATCGGTAAACACCATCCGAATAAAAATGCACATCTGGGCTGTGTCACTCACGTCTGTAGACTCGTCCAACTGCAGTGAGAAACACTCGCAATCTGTATTTCTGATTTGTTTTTAAAGTCTCGGAACAGCGAGTCAGCTGCTTCAACAAACGCCTCTTTCACCATCTCTCCATCTCGGAAGGACTTCTTGTTCTTAACGATGAGGTGACTCACCCGGGATGACGCTTCGGTGGCTGCCTTCGCTTTTGTAGTTAGCTGTGAGAAAAATGACTGCTGTCCGGACCACTGGGATTTTAGTTCTTTCACCTTTCTCCTTCTCAGCTCGCTTTTTGGAGGAGAGTCGGTGTGGTAGTTTTTATGAAGGGTCCGAAAATGGCGCTCCACATTCCCTTTCTTAGGTATAGCGCTGGTAGACTGGCAGATGAGGCAAACGCACTTCCAAAATGACATAGTGAAAAAAAGTCCTCCTCCCACTCCATATGGAAATGGTAAGTTTTAGGCTTCTTACTTGGTCCAGCTTCTTTACTCATTTTTAAACCCTTACTCAAGTTCAAAAGAAATAAATTGGAGGCTAACTGGGCAACTCGCAAGCTTGCTAGAGTTTTGCAGCACTTAGCGCCGTTGTATGTGCATGTGCGGCGATGACTGGCTGCCCTGTATGTCAATCAAGTGACACATTTTATAGCGAGGACGGATGATAGGCTGACCTCTTTTTTTTTTTAACGTCATGCGATCTACCCACACTACCTTTGCGATCGACCGGTAGATCGCGATCGACGTATTGTGCACCCCTGCTATAGAACATAGTTCGATTAACAGCACACGTCATTACATTCCCCGCGCCACGCCGTCCGACGTCCCTCCAGAATTTCACGTATCGACATACAGTTCGTCTTCATTATGGTACCGTATACAGTTTTGGGTGTTTTTATTTTAAAAATTTTCGAACGCTTCAAAAATTTTTTTGATTGCACGGTGGCTTAGTGGTTAGCACGTTCACCTCACACCTCCAGGGTCAGGGGTTCGATTCCCACCGTGGCCCTGTGTGTGCAGAGTTTGCATGTTCTCCCCGTGCTGCGGGGGTTTCCTCCGGGTACTCCGGTTTCCTCCCCCAGTCCAAACACATGCATGGTAGGCTGATTGCGTGTCTAAAGCATCCGTAGTGTATGAATGAGTGTGTGAGTGTGTGTGTGATTGTGCCCTGTAATGGATTGGCACCCTGTCCAGGGTGTACCCCGCCTTGTGCCCGATGCTCCCTGGGATAGGCTCCAGGTTCCCCGTGACCCTGAAAAGGATAAGAAGTATAGAAGATGGATGGATGGACGAACGCTTCAAGGTTAATTATTTGTCATGCTATACATGCAAATAGACGATGTACTGAGTGATTACGATTACAATAATTTACGGCTGCAACAACTAATCGATAATAATCAATTATGAAAAGCGTCGGCAATGAATGTCATTATCGATTAGTTGGTCTGCTGACGTCACGGGTGGCGTTTACGTATGACGTCGCTTTCATGAAAACACAGGTGCAAAACAGATAACCCGGCGGCAAAAAAAAGTGTGCATCCCAAGTCATCTAAGGCATGGGAGCATTTTACATTGAATGCAGCAAAGAAGATGGTAACGTGCATGTTCTTCAAAGTGGAGTTTGTGTGACACGGGAGTACCACAGTGATGTACGAGCACATGAAACGAAAACACGTTGGTGTCACGGACGAAGGTGGAACATCAGCACGGTAAGCAAAAACCTGAGTATATCCACATTATATGAAGATGTGACATGGTATAGTCTAGTTTAATTCCATGCTATTGTGTAAAAAGCTTTGTTTACTAACTTCGGGACAGTCACACTAGATGTATTTTGTCTCGAGCATCAGGTTGTGCAGCATATTGATGGATTAAAATAGCGCTACCACAGAAACAGGTTAAATTAAACACGGTGTGAACAAAGTCAAGCAGTAAATCTAAAGGCAGCTGATAACAGCAGCAGTAAAAGATTTTTTAGTCACTGTAGTGGTTTTCATCGAATGCTTATGCGTTAATGTATAATTGTTCCTGTCCTTTTAAACAAGCCTGTTAGCTTGCTGCATTTCTCTGTGTGTCTGCTACAGTTAACTTTAATCTGTTTTTCAAATGCCATCTACTGCGGCTCTACTATGTTATATACATTAACAGAATGAATTATATATTTGAGATATTTTTGGTTTATATTGTCACATCTGAAGTACAGCATGTCTGTGTAAAAGAAATTTAACAAAAATGGTTAAAACATGTATAATTATATATTATTTAGATTTCTTATATTAATCATGGTTGTCATCAGCAATTATCATTATAAACAATGAAAATATTAATTTACATATAAATTGCTTCTTGCATACTCAATTGCTGTTTATTATTTATTTATTTATTTATTTATTTATTTCAGAAAGAAACAGCTCTCCAGGAGTGAATTTGTTCGGAGGAGAAATCCCCCATGCACTAAAACTAAATTTTTAGCTTTGTTTTTGATTATTTATATTTTGGGTATTATTTAAAGTTTTGCTGCTTAAAACTGGACAAACTGTAGACAAATGACCAACGTTTGAAAGGTTTAAATGTAAAAATTATATAAATAATAAACAAAATCTAATTGGAAAAAAAGTTTAGTTTTTTAAAAAAAAATCAGATTAATCAGAAAAAAATTATCGTCAGATTAATCAATTATCAAAATAATCGTTAGTTGCAGCCCTACAATAATTAAAGAACAATACATCATACTTTTTATGAGCCTGTGAATATAAACCTGCAATTCCCTTCAAGTCATCATTACTGTATGAGTTGATCTTATAGAAAATTAAAGCGCACCCATTATGGCTTTGAAACGTGCCTAATTTTGTTTTAAAGGTCTCGTACAATAGATTTATATGCATCCAAGGTAAAAAAAGGGTTTAATGTGCTCATAATTTAAATTGCAACATTACCTTTTTTCCACCCAGCGTCAAAAACGACTCGTTAAATGATCCATTCTAAAAGATTCACTCTAAACTCCTCCTTTCAGAGAGCATACGCTGTTCTGATTGGTCAGGTGTCCCAGTCTGTTGTGATTGGTCTACTGCTGTCAGCGTGTCGAAAAGGAAACGCCCACTACCATAACGAGTTTCAGCTCTTGAGAATCGGTTCCTTCTTTTGTGGGTTAATAACTCCGTTTGTCGTACGCTTTGATTTTTGAAACTTTTAAACATAATAGGTGCACTTTAAAATAAAAAAAGAATCAAGACTTATAAAAAGGTACATCTTACATACTGTACAAACCATATATTCAGCAGAACCTTTTTGTTTCAAAGTAACTGACAGGTGATGAACATTTAGCACATAGCTGGAGGGATATTAGTGATTATGGATCTTCGGGAAACAAACAGGATTTGAACTCGCAGCCGTTCAGGCCACATGCTTGGTCAAACTGCAGATTTGCAGTGTCAGTGTTGTGAAGACTATTGTTACTTGTTACTGGTACTCAGCTGTTGTCAGAAACACTAGACCGGCTCATGCTGGAGTCAAAATTGAAAGAGTAAAGGCTCACAGGGACAAAACCGTTTAACGTCCTTTTAACTGCACGGATATTTAATCTACAAGTTACCAGGCAACTTGACAACATTCTGCAAGGCAACCCAGTTTGAGGAAGGGCATTACTGTTTGCTCAAACCTTTTGTAGCGTTGAACTACATCATAATGACTAAACTGTAAGGAGAAGTGCAGAGAAGCAGAGCTCTAGCACATTTAATTGATGTCACGTCATGCAGAGCTGATGGAACAGTAACTTTGACATTTGAATGTTTCCCGCTCATGTTCACAAAGCTCCAGCCCAGGATCTATGGTTGCCCATAGAGTGTCTCTAAAATGATTGACAGGAGGCACATCCAAACACAAACAAGCTTTCCAAACCAGAAGTCTGTTTTTATTAAACAGGTTTTCTAAGTGACTTGATGCACTTTTGCTAAGGCCACAACTTAATCCATTATTTTTATCATGTTCTACATATCTCCCAGGTTATTTGTACAAGTGAAAAATAAATAAATAAATAAAAGTATTGCACCTTTAAAGGAAGATGAACAATGCGCTCATTTTTTTACTTTACAGTCCCCACAAAACAACTTTGAGAGCTGTGATTTGATTCTGTATGACGACGTATTTCTTTTTGAAACAGGAAATAAGAGTGGTGGCATGTTGAAGTGTTACACAACAGCTAACAGTGTTTGGGATACGCCCAGCTCTGAAGAACATTGATGCTAATGAGCTGCTACTGTTGAGCAAGACCCGCCTCAAGACCCACACATTCCTACACATTCTAGAGAGCATTTAATTGGACGAACACAAGTCTAGTGCATGTTGAAGCATTAAAATTGTATCATTTTTCCCCAGAAGTGACTTTAAAAGTTTTTGTTTTTTTTAAACTATGGTATTGGAGGCCATAAAGGTACAAAAACATCTCGAAACACCAGTTTTGATTTCAGGAGCAGCAATTTAAAGACTTTACCAGAACAATCAAGAAAATTTATGAAAGATAAAAATATAAAGATTTGATAGCCAAAATCAAAAAAGAATACAAACAAGTATAAAATTAAATTCATTTGACCTGAAATGTGAACAGAACTTCCATCCAAGCCCTAAAACTAGATAAAGAGAACCCAATTAAACAAATGCATTATAGTTTTCACATTTATTCACTGAGCACAATTACCCAACATTAAACACCTTTGCTGAAAAAAGTATGTCAACTTTTGATTTCAGTAACCGGTGTGAGACCTTCGAGCAGCAATAACGTGAAGCAAACATTTCCGATGACTCAATCAATCCTGCATAATGGGTTTGAGGAATTTTGGCTCACTCCTCCTGCTTCAACTCAGTGATGCTAGCAGGCTTCTTTGCATGAACTGCTCTTTTTAGGTCCTTCCACAACATTTCTATTGGGTTAAGGTCTGACTTGGCCATTCCAAAATGTTCAATTTCTTCTGCTTTAACCATTTCTCTGTAGACATACTTGTGTGCTTAAGGTCGTTGTCTCTGCTGCAAGGCCCACTTACAGTTAAGCTTGAGTTCACAGACAGATACCCTGACATTCTCCTGGTACAATCTAGGATTCATAGGTCCGTCAATAATGGCAAGCTGGTTCGGACCCAAAGCAGCCCCAAACCATAATGCTGCCACCCCCATGCTTCACGGTTGGGATGAAGTTCTTATGTTGGGATGCTATTTTCAGTTTGCATCAAACAATGATTTTCAATTAAAGCAAGAAGTTCTGTTCTGGACTCATCTGTCCACAGAGCATTCTTCCAATAGGCTCCTGGCATATCCACATGGATTTGAGCAAACTTCAGACAGGCAGCAGTGTTCTTTTATGGAAAGTAGTGGCCTGTAGGTTCTCAGATGTTACCCTGGGGTTCTTTATGACTTACTGTGATATTATTCACCACACCCTTGGAGTGATCTTTTTTGCTGGACGCCCACTCCTTGGGAGAGTAACAGTGGTGCTGAATTTCCTCCATCTGTATGTCATTTACCTCACAGTGGATTGGTGGAAGCCAAACTCTTTAGAAATGGCTCTGTAACCCTTTCCAAGCCGGTGAGCATTGACAACTCTCTTTTTCTGAGGTCCTCAGGAATGTCCTTTGATCGAGGCAGGGCACACTTCCATAAACCTGTGTGGTGAAGACCAGACTTTGATGGTGAAGATCCAAGTTAATGTTCTTGAAACATGGGCGGGCCTAATTGCCATTCCCTTGATTGAAACGCCTGATTTCAATCAGCCTCATTTAAATGAACTCGTACTCCTAGACTTCACATACCTTTTCCTACAAAGATATTTAACGCTGGATCATTTTTGCTTAATAAATAACTGTAAAAACTACTGTTTTTTTTTTTCATCTGTTGTTAACCGGGTTCTCTTTTACCTAGTTTAAGGACTTGGATGAAGATCTGATCAGGTTTCAGGTCAAATGTATGGAGAAATACAGAAAACTGTAAACGTTAAACTTTCTAGCTGCACAGTAGCTGTAGATCAAATGAGTCATATTTGCTTGCAGTATAAGTAGGTTGCTTATTTGCTTGCAGTCGCTCACGTTTTTGTGGTAGGAAATCGTGTTATTGACACAGGGCTGTCGATGCATGTATGTTTAGACAGGCATGGGCAAACTACGGCCTGAGGGTCATATACGGCCCGTTGGGCTTTTTAATCCGGCTTTAATCCGAACTTGTCCAAATTATATTATTAAACCTCAGTGTGGTGTATTACTCTCTACTTCACTTTTTCGCTTTGCCCTTTGAGCCCTCCTGTAAAAATGAGTGGACCAAAGAAAAGAAAAGTGGACAGTGAGTGCCGAGTGTTTAATAAGGAGTGGACAACAAAATATTTTTTCACTGAAGTCCGATCAACGGTTGTATGCCTGATATGCCAAGAAACTGGAAAAAACACTGGGCTGTTGAAAAGAATCCAGGACAAAGTGAAGGAGGAAAACCCTGAGCAGGATGTTATTTTCCTTCACTGCATCATTCATCAGGAATCTCTGTGTAAGTCTATATTGCAGCTTCATCATGTCGTGAATCCAGTCGTAAAACTTGTTAACTTTATACGAGCAAGGGGACTTCAGCATCGTCAGTTTCTTACGTTCCTGGAGGAAACTGATGCGGATCACCAGGACTCCTCTACCGCTCTCGGGTCCGCTGGTTAAGTTTGGGCAAAGTGTTTCAACGAGTGTGGGAGCTCAAAGAGGAAATTATTGCATTTTTGGAGTTAATGGGGAAATCCAACGAATTTCCTGAGCTAAGCGACAACAACTGGCTTTGTGACTTTGCGTTTGCTGTGGACATATTTTCACACATGAATTAGCTGAACGTCAAGCTACAGGGGAAAGATCAGTTTGTGCACGACATGTACACAAATGTTAGAGCCTTCAAATCCAAGCTGACTTTATTCTCCAGTCAAATTTCAAACAAATCTCTCTCTCATTCCCCCACACTAGCCATGCAGAAAGAGGCGTCCCGAAACGTGAAGAAATACAGCAAATCACTGGGCGACCTGCACGGAGAATTCTGCCGTCGGTTCAGCTGGTGTCCTGTCCGCCATCACAAGACCCTGAAACAGCACCACAGGAGCTGCAATTGGAACTGATCGATCTTCAGTCTGACTCCGTCTTAAAGGAGAAGTTCAACTCTCTTAAACTGAATGACTTTTATGCTTCACTTAATGAAGAGACGTTTCCAAACCTCCGGAGGACGGCACAGAAGATGCTGACATGGTTTGGCTCGACCTACGTATGTGAGCAGACATTCAGCGTCATGAACATCAACAAAGCCCCTCACAGATCCAGGTTAACTGACCAACACCTCGGATCTATCCTGAGAATTGCCACAACAAAACTAACTCCAGAGTTTGATGCACTGGCAAAAAAGGGAGATCAACAACACTGTTCCCACTGAAACTGGACGCGAGTTTCTCTACTGTGTTCTCAAATTAATGCATTTGGGAAACAATTGGTACAATGAGCCTTGCATGTTCATGCTTTGGTACCTGTTAAAGGCCAAATCCTTTCATGTAATGGCTTTTACATGTCATTTATATTAGTGCACAGAAACACTCCATCCGTTTGTTCCTGGCCCGGCCCCTCTGTCAAATTTTAGAACCCATCGTGGCCTGCGAGTGTCATGAATAAAATCAGCCTTTTAGCCTAGGTCAAAAACTTCAGAGACAGAGAGTTTAGTAGATGTCAAAAAGTAAATAAACTTTATTGAAAATCAATAAAGTGTGACAGTCTGCAGAGTGTCTGAATTATGCATACACAAACATGTCTTTATATACCTATCTCCACAGCATAGTCTCTGTAGGTGGGTTTTGCTTTTCCTCGTTGAAAATAGACCAATCTTCTTTTGCCACAATTAAATATTCATGTCTATGTGTTATGTTAAATTTGTGGAACATGCGCAGTTAGTTGTTTTTCTTGAAAAGGTTTCATGAGGACAAGGTTTCTTTTACAAAAAAAGGTTTCACACAGGCTTGTGTGTCTTGACCTTGACTCCATTCTTAGGCCTCAATGAGCATCTGTCTGTCTCTATCAGTTGTCCCCGCTGATATCTGCCTCCTTTCCCGAGGCCCTCTCCTAACTCCCTAATTTGTATCTGCCTCAAAGTTATTTACTCACGCATGCGAATATCTACTGCCAATTTTTATTGCTGTGGAGACAGGAGACAGCTAATACAGAAGAACAATTGTTGTACACTGAAACACAGAGTTCATTCAACTCAAATCCACTCAGAATAGAACTTGATCAAACATTGTTCTATGGATTTAGATTATGCTTCTAACTGTTGATTATACATATAGATGATGTTTTTTAACCAATATTGATTATACGATAATGCGCAAGTAATAATTCTAAATGTTGGTTACATATTGAATTCACTTCATTAACATATCCAAATGTCAGTTAAACATATTGTTTGCACTTCAGATATTTTCCATATATTCTCCCCCTCTGGGGTTTACTAAGCCCCATCTAGCTAGAGAGAGTAATCTCACAATCCAGTCCCTTCCAACTAGTGATCAATGTATGACCACGTCAGCCTTCTACCAATGACCAAATCCTGAAACCACTCTCTCTGGAGACCAGAAACAAACATCTCCTCTCCCATTGGCTAGAAAGGAGTAAAAGATTCTGTCTCTTTCCCTACCCACAAAAATCAAGACATTGTTTGTAAGCGTGAGTATGCGTTTGGTTCAGCACTTGCCTGTGGTTGTCATCGTGATGTAGAGTACACAGTTGATTAAGCACATATAGCTGGAATCTGTTCCCTCCTGTTGCAGCCGATCAGAGTTCCAATCTGGCTCACTGATTGTCTCATTCAGTTTTAGTTCAGTACTGTTTTGGAGACTAGTCAAGGGCTGAAAAGTCAATTATGGAAAAGTCGTCCTGTAAGGAACGTCTGCTTGGGCCTCTTTCTCCTTCAGCAGGTGTATCAGGCTCGTCAGAACCGCTCTCAGCAGCAGGAGCCCTTCTTTCCTCCTGCTCTGTTGGTACGACCCCTGACAGACCTTCTTCTTTGCCATCGCCTGAGACTGCCATTCTCCCTTATCTTCATTTAGACCCTCTCTCATGTCTTGTCTTGTTCTTTCTTCTGCAATGTCAACCACTGGATCGTCCCCTTCGATCAGCTGATCCTCCTTTCTCCTAGGTCTTAATCTAGGTGCTCACTTTGTATGGCCCTTCCCTTCTGGGCTGGAACACCCCTAGGTACACCTGTTCTCCAGGAGTCACAGGACATGGAACTTCTGTCTCCTCTCTCGGTCCCCAGCTCTGGTCCTGTGAATAGATAGCTTCATACATAGCAGTTAGTTATCACATATATGCTCTTAGTCCCATCTGTAATTACTTCAGCGGCAGTTCTTCATAAGGACCTCTCAGGTATGACACAGACATGGATCGACCCGTAGGCATTTCATGCGGTGTTAGATGCATATTTCTGTTAGTCTGCATGCGATAGGTCATTAGTGCAAGATGTAGAGCATCTACCGAAACGAGTTTAGTGTTAGCACAAATTGCGTTAAGCTTAGCCTTAAAGGTACCACTTACCTTTTCCACTATTCCCTGTGACTGAGGGTGATAAACACATCAAAATTTTAATTTAATCACAGTTACTGTAACACTGTTTTTTAAACGAATGCTGAGCCATTGTCAGAGCTAATCTGAGATGGTATGCCGTCTCTAGGAATTACCTCTCTGGTTAAAAATTGAATCATTGTTCCAGCAGTTTAGTCTGCTGATGGCATTGCCTCCCTCCATCTGCTAAACCTGTCTATCACCAAGTGCTTAAACGGCTGGCATTGATATGAGCCCTATCGATACTGATTTTCCCTTTCTGACATTGTTTTGAGCATAAATTTCACACTCAGATTATTATTCACCATTGCCTGCAAGTTTAAAAAAATAATAATAATTATCCATAATTGCCTGTAAGTCCAGAGACCAGTCCTCTTGCTGTTTTATCTTTTCCCATAACTTCCCCCTCGCGCACTGGTTAAAACCATGTGCATCTGAAATTCATACAGTGAGAAGTGCAGTAGGTACAATCAGAATTCAATTAAACTATTTGCTCGGTATGTTAAAGTGGCGTTCCAGCACTTTTACTAAAACCTCACTGCATTCAAACAGCTCCAAACAGATGACACAATCCATGGGCATAATCAGAGTCAGTATATATATTAGCAATTCTACCCGTAACCAGTTCGCACTCTGTAGTGATAGCTTTTAATTTGGCCAATTGGGCAGAACAGGGTGCTCACAAAATCTTCCAGATGGAACGTCTAAAAAGTTCAAACTTTGGCTCGAGGAAATATGAATTTCGGCTAGGCAATCGTGAGTGTTCTCAGTGACTGGCTCCACAGAATTAATTAGGCAATACAACACTACAGTTGGTGTATTAGACACACTGATAGGTTTAATATTAAAATTTTGGGTGACACATAGAATAACTTCATATCCTGTTCTTTGATGAGCTGTCGTGTTGCATGTGGATCTAATTCAAAATAGAAGTGACCTGGTGTGATGAGTGTAAGATCAATGTGTGAGAGCAATTTTCCCAGTGATCTGTACTAAGAGAGCAGCTCGAGCCATGGCACGCAAACGTGCTGGCAATCCTTGTGACACCAAATCCAATGTTTTCGATAAATAAACTAAAGACCTGCGAGCGCCCCATACTCCTGAGTCGGGACCCCCGCAGCGACAACCCCTCTCTCAGATGGTTAATACAGGATAGAATAAAGCAGGACAGAATAATGAGAGCGCTCTGAAGTGCTTGTACTAAACCACTACTATATATATGAAACTCAGAGCATGACATCATTCTGTGTACCGATAAGAAGCAGTTTGAGGCAGTTCAAACAGGCTTTGTTTTAGGATCTTAGATGATGTTTAGACGAACATTGAACAGAAGAACATGTTTGTGTCTCTGTAAGCAGATAAACATTCTGATCTCAGTAACATCACATGGCCTTCTGAGTCGTTATCCTCACATGAGAATGAAACAGAACAAGAATAAAACTATTTCAAAGTAAAAATGAATAATTTCCCTCCAGTGTAATGAACAGAATCTGCTGTTTGTTAATAACTGGAATCTGTTCTGGGAGCGTCCTAGGTTGTTTCGTCCTGATGGCCTGCACCCCAGCAGCCTCGGAGCGGAACTGTTGTCTGACAACATCTCCAAGACGCTACACTCCAAGTGACTGTCTACCGTAAGCACATCTTCTACAATAACAATGTTCATCATAAGCAATGTTCAATTAATAGTCCAACACCTGTAGTACATTCTATAGAGACTGTGTCTGTTCCCCGAGCTATACGAATACATGGACAATTTCAGAATGTTTGTTTTAGTAACCTAATTAACCTTAAATTAGATCATACATCCAGCACCTTTAATCTGAAGCTAGGACTATTAAACATTAGATCTCTTGCGTCTAAGGCTCTTATTGTTAACGACATCATTACTGATCAGGAATGTAATTTAATGTGTTTAACGGAAACTTGGATTAAACCAAACGAGTACATAGCATTAAATGAAGCCAGTCCTCCTGGATACAGTTATGTACATCAGCCTCGTTCAACTGGTAGAGGAGGAGGTGTTGGTCTCATCCATAGTCAAAATCTAGTCGTCACACAAAAACCTAATCATGAATTTAATTCTTTTGAAATTCTTTATACCAGCATAACTTATGTAGCCACAAAAAATAAGTCAATTCCTCTAATTATTATTTACAGACCCCCAGGGCCATATGCTGAATTTCTTAGTGAATTTGCAGACTTTATCTCAAACCTGGTTGTGTCTGTAGATAAAGCATTAATCATCTGAGACTTTAATATTCATTTTGATAACCCAGAAGACCCTCTGAGAACAACGGTTGTGTCCATCTTAGATTCAGTAGAGGTCAATCAGAACGTAATCGGGCCTACTCATAATGGTGGTCACACTCTTGACCTCATACGTACGGATTAAATATAGAAAATATTGTAACACTTCCACAGTCTTAAGTTGTCTCCGATCATTCTTATCTCGTTCATAATACGTATGGATCATATTTCCACCTCGCCACCGCATAAAATGTACTTTCACATCAGCTACTGCACCGAGCTTCATCAATAACCTCGCACAGACATCAGTTAGATTTGGATCACCGTCTGATCCGACAGAACTCAATCAGGCGACCGAATCAACGCTCCGCTACACGCTAGATCAGAGGTGCCCAAACTAGGGCCTGCGGGCCAAACTTGACCCTTCACAGGAAAAAGTTTGGGCACCTCTGCGCTAGATAGATTAGAAAATGTTGTTGGCATTAAGGGAACGGTCTTCTCCTGGCTCAGGTCTCATCAGACCGATCGTTATCAGTGTTGGAGAAGATTTTTGATAGAAATAAAACACAAGGGCAATAAAATATGGAGAATGAGACTTTATTGAGAATAAGGGAAAGAGCAGAGTCACGCTCTCTTCCTTATAGACAATGTCTCTTAAAAGTTAACTACAGCAAGGCGTAGGGCCTGACCAAAAAGAGGAAGTGCAGCACACAGCACACACACCCAAGAGCATGAACTCACTCACACACACACCCAGAGTAATCAGAATAACAACGTAATGGCTAATGATTATTTTACTAAATCATACAGTACATATGCTAATAACAATGCAGAAAAAGCACACAGGTGATAAATGTCCTCACTCAAATACATTTATAATCTGAGTAATAACCCGAAGTATAAAGAACTGCAATGGGTATTAACTGCATTACCTTGAACAAACATCTTAAAATACCACACAATTCTTAGTATAATGTGTTGCAAATAGAGCTGCAACAACTAATCCATAATAGTTGATGATAATCGATAATGAAAATCGTTGACTTAGCAACCCTCCTCCCGTATGAACGTGTGTGTGTGTGTGTGTGGCTTTTACCTGCCAGTTGTAATGCATGTGGCAGAGTTTGTAGGTGAGTCTCTGCATGTGGTCTGGTTTGAGGCCACTGCTGTCGTACACCACGTTGTAGTGAGTGGGGGCCACACTGCCGAAGCGCACTTTGTGACTCACGATGAAGAAGTCGTACCTGACAAATCAAGCCATCAGCGTTCGAACGTAACCTGAAGCTGCGATCAGAAAGACCGCTAGAAAAAGAGAAAAAGATCGATGAACTATGCCTGAACACACCACTCGGGTCACGTGACTTCGGCGTCGATGACCGTTCCGGGAGGAGGGTTGCTCAGTCTGGCGTCGAGGAGAGCGAAGAATCTGGAAGAGATGCGTTTCTTCACCACCAACACGGTCAGTTTGGGCCCGTACACAGAAACACTGATGGCTGAGGGAAAACCCAAAAAGCGTGCGTCAAATCTGTTTTATGGAGATGTGTCGAGTCTCACGCGTAATCTTCACCCATGGCCTTGATGGACTGCATGAACTGAGGCACTTTGTAGTCGACTACGCTCAGCAGCACGCCGTCGCCCACGCCATCTCGATACGCCACGATGCGTGACGGCAAACATTCGTTGTATTTGAAGTAGGCCTTCAGCACAGCTGATGAAAAGAAATCAAAACAAAAAGCCATGTCTTAATGCGCTTCTTAACTGAAGCGACAATTCTAAAATCGCTCGCTTTTTCTCCCACGTTCCGTCAGACTGCAGTGTGAGTATTTCATCCTGAGTGTAAAGTCGGAATCAAAGAGACTGCAGTGTAACGAGGTCATTTATGAGCATGATGTTCCTCCCAGAGTGCATTTCATACCCTGCACACTTTGAAAACCACCTGAGAGAAGGACGGTGCTCTCATGGTTACAGAGCAGTGGCACATAGCATACAGAGCACATAGCATACAGAGCATGGCCCAGACCCTTTATGAGGAGGATGAAGGTGGCGGTAGCAGCGAGGAAAACAACGTTCAGAGGATTCAAGACTAAAAAATTGTGATTCTGTCCTTCGATTGGAAGGAAATGGAAATACAGAGACCAGTGTGTGAGATTAAGAGAACCAGCTCAGGCCTGAGTAAAGAATCCTGAGATGCAGGAAGTAGTGTTAAAAGTCTCTGAAATTTCCCACCACTGAGCTGAAAAACTCTTGTTGGATTCATAATCTTTACTGATCGTTTGTAGTGGTAACAATATGCAGATATACGAGGGATTAAAAAATATCAACAAATAAAGAAACCATGAGCATGCTGCTATATGTAGAAAGATAGACAACGACAGGATGGTGTAATGTGACGCACCACTAAGCTAAACAGGTCTTCCTGATGCTTTTTATTCCTTATACCACAGCAATTTGACAATTAAACATTTTAATCATTAAAGGAACGATATTGTACTTTTTCTCTCTCCTAAAGTTACGATGAACCACAAAGGGTAATGCCCTCTCTTCTGAAGACTGGGGGAAAAGTTCAAATCTAAAATCTAGTTCATTAAACAAAACCCTTCTTAAAACTGTTTACAGAGTCCACACAAGTCATGCTTTAAGTACCTGGACATGCCCGGGTTGAGGCTGGCCACCAGTGCACCGATGGATCTCTTTCCTGCGGCACTGTCGTGGTAGCAGTCGATACCAACATCATCAGGTGCTTCAACTGAAAGAGCAGGAGAAGTCACTAAAACAATGTTTTAATAGAATAACATCAGGGTTAGGAGGTGCCACTGTTGATCAGTTACAAGATCAGATATGCTTTTAAGTGATGATTTTGGTTGTAGTTGAAATCCCAATGCCGGATATATTTGAGTTACTTGAAAAACTCCCAGTGCTTGAAGAACAGAACCGTACCGGGATCTCGACGCTCCACGGCTCTCCTTCCATCTTGCAGTTCATCTGCAAGGAGATCTTTGGGGCTATGGTCATGAGGGTCTGAGGTCTGCTGAGGGTGTGAGCCACCACACACTGGCTTGGAGTGGGACAGTCCACACACAGGTACTTCTTCACGCAATCGTATTTATCCTTACGGTTGGTTGACAGGATCACAACCACCTTACACACATGATTTAAAGTGAGTGCTTCAGAACAAGAAGTAATGGTAATCTGTAGATTGAGGCTGTTAATCTGAAATTATCTTATGCCATATGCTTAGACCCATAAAAGGATATACTGTGACAAAAATCACATAGAAGCAGTTGCACTGCACTGCGTGTGTCACATCACAAAAGGTGAAACGACTTTAACAAAGAAAATCAAACAGCAATATCCTTAAACATTCAATTTAAAAATTAAATAAATAAATAAAAACAGTTTCATTTGACTTATTTACTAGAAGTGTCATGATCCTAGCTTTTATTTTCCTTAATGGAAAGCTTGAGTATCAGACGATACCCATGCGATATTGTTTTCTTTAAGATCTACAACGCTCATTATTTTAACTGAAGCACTCGTTTACCATTAAACTTTCATACAGAAACCCATACATAAAGTACGAATATAATGAATTCAATCCTAGTGAAAGAACGGTCACGTCTCTTTTACATGCATCAGTTACATGATTTGATTTCTGTTATCTCTGATAGCTGATCCACCGTTTTGTTTTGTTTTTTGCTGCTATCAGGTCCTGGATCAGTGCCATGTAGGGATGCACGATTATGGCCAAAATGATAATCCCGATTATTTTGATTAATACTGAGATCTCGATTATCACGATTATTCATTGATTTTAGTGATAACATATTTTATTGCACTTTCACATTTATTAAGTTCTCTCATGCCACAATACAACACACAAGTAGGCATGAGAAAACTTGAGCTGGTCAATTATGACAGAATTTAGGAACATAGTGTGAGCCATGACACATTAATTTACCTTCTGATAAACTAAATCTAATATTTTCAGTTCATTTTACAGACTGTATGCAAAAAACAACCGTTAACCTGTTTACCTTGTAAACAAATACAATAAACCTCAATGTTCAGTGTTTGAAGTCTGCTCCTCTTAAATATATTTAAAGCTACACTATTAGACATTTCCACTGTCATGGTTCTGGGCTGGAATCAGTTCTGAACCGCTCTGTGTATATTGTGTATATATCTGAATAATCTCATATAGGATGTGATTGGGTGAGTTCATTTACCCGTCAGATGCAGAGCGCTTTAGTTTAATGGTGTTCATTAGGGATGCTCCGATCAGGATTTTTACAGCTGATACTGATCCAGATACCAATCTTTTTTTATTTAAGCTTTAATCATACAGTCTATCATAAACAGTTAAATGTAAGCTCTCTGCTCATGGTCACTGTTAACTAAATTAAAATAATAGCAATGATACTGTTGGTTAATTGATAAATAAACAAACATAAAATATTTATTTTTAGATATCTTAAAAACAATAGAGTCCTAATTAAAAGTAGACTAACACAAAAGTGATCCTTATTAGGAAAAAGGCTAATAGCTTTCAATGAAATAGCAAACTATGCTTAATGTCAAATTGATATTAAATGCAACCCATAGTAATTAAACATTATTTCATTTCTCATTTCATTTATATTTAATTAAGTTATTATATATATATATATATATATATATATATATATATATATATATATATATATATATCTCCATCCATCCATCCATCCAACCTGGAGCCTATCCCAGGGAGCATCGGGCACAAGGCGGGGTACACCCTGGACAGTCCATCGCAGGGCACAATCACATACACACTCACACACCCATTCATACACTACGGACACTATGCTCCATGTAATGTTAGCAATATCCAGTTATTTGTTAAACACTAACACATTGCAATGTTATAAACTACCTCCTAATGGGCCACCATGCATCGCCATTCAGCCCGTGTCCTGTCAACTAAATGTAGCCTCATGTCACTAATAATTATACACATGTTCATGCTTTTAATAAATCTTTTTATCCTGCCACCTTATCAGTGAATTTAAACTAATGCTTGCTTTCAGAGTATAAGGGGTGTGTGTGCGTGCATTTAGGAGTGCACCTTAGCACTTATTAGTCATGGTCAGACAGTGTTTGAACTAAAATATCCCTCTCTCTCTCTCTCTGCCAGTATCAGCCAGAGGAGGATGTCCTCCAGGAGTTTTTAATTTTATAATTTTTTTTTATTCTCTCTTTTTAAAAAAAATAAAAACCACACCATGGTATTGAGCATTGTGTACATTTGGTGGTATCGGTACCGACGACTAGATTTTTGGTATCGTGACATCCCTAATATGTAAGGAAATGATGAACTCTGCATACAGGGAAGCTTTGTGTTATGGGGGACTCGTGTAGTGATTCCACCTCCACGGCGTGCGGCTCTTACCAGTTACCATCAGTTACCATTTAGTGCTAAAGACAAACCTTTAGCCAGCACAGGATACAAGAAGTAGTGATGTCAGACCATAGCAGTTTTTTTGTTTTTTACCAGTGCTGAATTCCAAGAGTTTATGGAAAGAAACGGCATCAAACACAAGCACAGCACCATACCATGCATCTTCCAGTGGTCTGGCTGAAAGGGCCGTTCAAACATTCAAAATCGTGACAGTGCTGGAGAGTCCATTGAAAAAGCTAGCCAGAGTGCTATTCAGTTACCGAACGACGCCACAGTCGACCACTGGCAAATCAGCTGTGTGGAAGGAAACTGGTCTACACAGGGTCTCATTGAGACACAAACAATTGAGACAAAAATGGTACCATGACCAACATGCAAAGGAAAGATATCTTGTGGTGGGTGACCCAGTGTATACTAGGAACTTCAGCTCTGGACCTACTTTGATTCCAGGAACAGTTCAGAAAAAAACTGGTCCTGTATGGTGCACAGTAGCATTGGGAAGTGGGCAAGTAGTGCACTGACATATTGATCAGATGAGAGACAGGCACAATGCAACATCCGTAGCACCAGCACCAGAGTTGTTAGACACTTCACGGCCAGATGTTGACATTCCAGTGCCTTCTACAAAAGACTCAGGTTCCTCATTCTCTGAGGAAAGTCACAAACAAAAACTGGGAGGAACTTCTGAAGTGGCTGTGTCAGAAACTTTCCTTGGGATGGAAAACCCTGAGTTGAGAAGGTCTACACGTACTAAATCTCCAAGCTATCTGAAAGATTATAATTAGTGTAGTGGTGAGTTCCCCAAACGCAGGGCAAGAATGAACCCAGGAACTGAACTGAACCTCAAGAGAAAGTGGGGCATGCAATAAGACAATGGCCCAAAACAAAGAATGGTTAAAGAACAATAAAGTTATTGGTTTGGAATGGCCAAAACTGATGTCCAAGCCCATGTGCAGGACTAATCAACAGTTACTGGAAATGTTTAGTTGCAGTTATTGCTGCACAAGGGGGTCAAACCAGATACTGAAGGCAAAAGGTTCACATACTTTTGCCACTCCCAGATATGTAATATTGGATTATTTTCTGCAATAAATAAATGACCAAGTATAATATTTGTCACATTTGTTTAAATGGGTTATCTTTGTGTAGTGTTAGGACTTGTCTGGAAAACTTGTGTATCTTTATGTAGAAATATAGAAAACTCTAAAGGGTTCAAACTTTCAAGCACCACTGTAGCTGTGATGTGCAGCAAAAGGTTGTTGAGCTTCACAAAATGGGAAGTGTCTATAAGAAAATAGCACAAGCATCGAAAATGCTCATTTTCATCATCAGGGCAATAATTAAGAAGTTCCAGTCTACTGGAAATGTTATGAATCAACCTAGACAAGGACGTGTGTCCATATCGTCTCAACACACGGAAGAGGGCGGTTCGAGTGGCCAAAACATCTCCAAGGATCACAGCTGGAGAATTGCAGAAATTAGTTGTGTCTTGGGGTCAGAAAGTCTCCAAATTCACCTACATCACCACAAGTGGTTTGGAAGGGTTTCAAGAAAAAAGCCTCTACTCTCATCCAAAAACACACTCAGGTGTCTTCAGTTGGCCAGACACTACTGGAACTTCAAATGGGATCGGGTTCTATGGTCAGATGAAACCAAAATAGAGCTTTTTGGTAATAAACACCAGAGGTGGTTTTAGAGCACACAGAGAGGTAGTCATATGGAAAAGTACCTCATGCCCACTGTTAAATATGGTGGAGGATCTTTAATGTTTTGGGGCTGTTTTTCTGCCAGAGGACCGGGACATATTGTTAGGATACATGGCATCATTGACTCTACCAAATATCAACAGATATTAAATAAAATCCTGACTGCTTCTGCAAGAAAGATTAAAATGGGCCTTGGTTGGATCTTCCAGCAGGACAGTGATCCAAAACATACATCAAAATCAACACATTTGGTTTACTGAACACAAAATCAAGATCCTGCCATGACCATCCGATGTGTTGACTCTTTCAAGTCATTTAACACTAATGAGCAGTATTAAAAATATTAACATGGATATCTGAGTCTGATAATAAAATTAACTTCTACTTACAGTCAAATTTTGTAGTGTTTAGGACATTTAACACTCTTCCGTCCAAAAGAAACCAAAAGGGGGTACAAACTTTTACACTCAACTGTATTTTGGTTGAAATTGCACTAATAGAACAACTGAATTATACTGTACTGTATTATTAAAAAACATAGGATCTAATTTACTGTCACTATATACACTTTAAATACACTTTACCTGGCTGCTATCACTATAACTGCTATGATCATATTTGGTATAAGCTAATTTGCTGAATACTCAGTCAAAGCATGTTATGTTTACATTTATACCATTTTTCCATTATCGCACTACCTGTTATATGTTAAAGATTTAACAGACCTGTGTGGACACATTTTTATTAATTATCTGTTTAAAAAAACATTCTTAGATTTCAGTGTTTGTTTGTGCTCACATAGTCCTATTGAACACAGCATACCACCATCTAACATACCGCATGGTTATATCTAGAGATATAGAGATAGCTCTTTAACATTTTACACTGGGTCAAAAAAAAGTCAAATCATTTATATTTATATATTTGCACTAGAGCAACAACTAATCGATAAAATGGATAATAATCGATGATGAAAATTATTGTAATGAATCTCATTATGGATTAGATGGTCGGCATTACGTTACTTCTGTTCAGAAAACACGCTTCGGGGAGTAAATACTAAAGTTGTGTCCCAAATGAAGTACTGTACACTTACACTAGGCACTGTATACTCTACTGTCTGTATACTCTACTGTGTGGATTTTAGAAAGGTAAAATCATCTCAAATGTATCACTAGCGATTTTTTTACTAACCGGTAGTATAAGTCACGATGACGCATGACGTCATACGCACGCTAGCATTAGCAGACACTCAGAGTCACCGACACTGACTTTCTCCAGTTTACTCTCTGTCAGCGTTACCTATTATTCCCATGATGTCAGTCTCCATCAGATGGAGGAGAAATCATCACGTCACTGAGGAAGAAAATCAGAAATGCAGGGAGCATTTTATATTAAACACCGCGGAGCACAAAGTTATGTTTATATCCACTGTGTGTAAGGGGCAGGGGAAACTGGTGCATGCTGCTTAAAAGGTTTAGTTTAATGTAAGTTTATTGTCATTATATGCTGTATCTGCGCGCTTACAGTTTAAATTCTGTTGTTTATTATAACGGAAGTGATGTGTTATTAACGAGGCCGCGTTGCGATCACGCGCGGTGTAGACGCGCTGATACAGAGTGTAGCGTGAGTAAGATCTGTAATGTCTAATTCAAACACAAAATTTTATATAATTTATTTTATAGTATTTATGCATTATTTTCATGGCTGCACAAAAAGCACTGAATTAAACTACAGTCCTAATTAATAATATATATTCTGCTGTGTGTGTGTGTGTGTGTTTGAATTGGGTTCTTTTCTGTTTTGGACAAACACTTGTGTAAAGTTTTAGTCTGAAGTAACACTCAGTTTGTGGATTTTATTTCAAGTAAGAAGAAATGGTACTGAACATTTGCCCCGCCCCATCCGATTATTCGAAAAAATAATCGGCCAACTAATCGATTATGAAAATAATGGTTAGTTGCAGCCCTAATAATTATTAATAATGAATCATCCCCACTCCTTCCTCCAAGTGGATTTACCATATATTGTGTATGAGTATGGTTCATGTAGACCAGTTTACCTCACAGCTCCATGTTCCCTGATTCGATCCTGAGCTCAGGATACTGTTTATGTGGAACTGCAGTTTCTCCCTGCGTCTGTGCAGGATTCCTCCAGGTTTTCTCCCACCACACAGACCTACTGGTTGGTGGATCTCCTATGCTATCTTGCCCCAGGGTGTGAATGAGTCTGTGATTCTGTGTCTGTGTGTGTGTCCGTGGTCTCCTGTGATGGACTGATGTAAGATATATTCTTGCCTCTTGCCCATTAATCCTGGATAAACTCTGGATCCTCCTCAATCCTGAGCAGGATGAAGTGGTTACTGATGATAAATAAATGAGCAAAGTTGACAAATTGCATCTGCTTTTTACTTGTATCTACTCTATGGGTCAATATCGTACACTCATATAATTGTCAAATTATTAGAAATCAATGGCTTCAATATGTGAAGGGGAAAATATTGTTAACATAAAATGATATCTAATTCCTTTAATGCAAATAGGTTGAGTACAAAGCCACCTACTAAGCCACTGCAGTGGAACTTAATGGTGGCCACACAAAATATTGACACTTTGGGCCCAATTTGGACATTTACACTTAGTGGTGTACTCACTTTTGTTGCCAGCAGTTTAGGCATTAATGGCTGTGTGTTGAGTTATTTCGAGGTGACAGCAAATTTACACTGTTACACAAGCTGTACACTCACTACTTTATGTTGTAGCAAAGTGTCATTTCTTCAGTGCTGTCACATGAAAAGATATAATCAAATATTTACAAAAATGTGAGGGGTGTACTCACTTTTGTGAGATACTGTATTTCTCATGGATTCATAGGGGTGCTAATAATTGTCACTCTTGACCTCATACTAACATACGGACTAAGAATAGAAAAAATTATCATTTTTCCGCAGTCTGAAGTTGTCTCAGACCATTATCTTATCTCGTTCATAATACGAATTGATCATAATATTTCCACCTCGCCTCGCTACCGCGTAAAACGTACCTACACATCAGCTACTGCACCGAGCTTCATAAATAACCTCGCAGAAACATCAATTAGATTTGGATCACCGTCAGATCCCATAGAACTCGATCAGGCGACTGAAAGCTTGGAGTCAACACTCTGCTACACACTAGATAGAGTGGCTCCACTCAAAAGGAAAATAATTAGAGAAAAAAAATTAGCACCCTGGTATAACGATCAAACGCGAACCTTAAAACAGACCACTCGACAATTAGAACGTAAATGGCGTCAAACCAAACTGGGGATATTTCAAACAGCATGGAAGGAGAGCCTACTGAAATATAGGAAATCTCTTGGCGATGCTAGAAAAATCTATTTCTCCACCTTAATAGGAGACAACAAAAACAATTCTAGATTCCTTTTCAACACAGTAGCAAAATTAACTAGGAATAAAACCACTACAGAGAGAAACACTCAATCACAATCATTACATAGCAGTGAAGATTTCATGGAATTTTTCATCGATAAGGTTGAAAATATTAGACGTGAAATACAGGCCATTAAATTAAAACCGGACAGTACTGTAACAAACCCATTACATGACAATGTAGCAATATCAGATCAATGTTTAGAGTGCTTTGCTCCACTTAGAGAGACTGAACTAGCTTCATTAATCTCTTCAGCCAATTCATCAACTTGCATACTAGATCCCGTACCTACATGTTTCTTTAAACAGATTTGTCCAGGAGTAATTGAACCACTTCTAAATATAATCAATTCTTCCCTAAGCACTGGCTATGTACTTAAATCACTTAAATTAGCAGTTATTAAACCCTTGATTAAAAAACCTGATCTTGACCCATCTCAATTGTCCAGCTATAGACCAATATCAAATCTCCCCTTCATCTCTAAGATTTTAGAAAAGGTTGTAGCAAAGCAGTTATGCTCATACTTAGATAGGAATAACATTCATGAAATGTATCAGTCAGGATTTAGACCTCATCATAGCACAGAGACAGCGTTAGTTAAAGTAGTAAACGACCTTCTACTGACCTCTGATCAGGGTTGTGTCTCTCTGCTTGTGTTACTCGACCTTAGTGCAGCTTTTGATACTATAGATCACACTATTCTCCTTGATAGATTAGAAAATGTTGTTGGTATTAAGGGAACAGTCCTCTCCTGGCTCAGGTCTTATCTGACCGATCGTTATCAGTTCGTAGATGTAAATGGTGATTTCTCCATGCGTACTGAGGTTACTTTTGGAGTTCCGCAGGGTTCTGTTTTAGGCCCACTGCTTTTTACTTTATATATGCTACCCCTAGGTCGAATTATTCGTAAACATGAAATTAGCTTCCACTGTTATGCTGATGATACACAGTTGTATGTTTCAGCGAAGCCAGAGGACAGACAGAAGCTTAGTAAAGTTGAGGAATGTGTAAAGGACATTAGACGTTGGATGTTAACTAACTTCCTTTTGCTTAATTCTGATAAAACAGAAATACTTTTATTAGGCCCACGTGTAGCTAGAAGTAATCTTTCTGATCACATGGTTACTCTGGATGGTCTTTCTATTTCATCATGTGCAGCAGTTAAAGACCTTGGAGTGATTATTGACTCCAGCCTATCATTTGATGCTCATGTAGATAATATTACTAGGATAGCCTTCTTTCATCTCAGAAATATTTCTAAGATAAGAAATATATTGTCACTACATGATGCAGAAATACTTATATAATTCATATAATAATAATTCATGCATTCGTCATGCATTCGTCACCTCTAGATTAGATTACTGTAATGCCTTACTGTCTGGATGTTCCAGTAGGAATATAAATAAGCTCCAGTTAGTCCAGAATGCAGCTGCTAGAGTCCTAACTAGAACTAGAAGATACGACCATATCACACCGATATTATCAATACTGCATTGGCTCCCAGTAAAATCTCGCATTAACTATAAAATACTTTTATTAACCTATACAGCACTAAATGGTCTCGCGCCACAATATCTAAGCGACCTTTTGGTTTTATATGATCCGCCACGCCTACTTAGATCAAAAGGTGCAGGCTATTTGACGGTACCTCGAATAGTGAAGGCTACAGCAGGGGGAAGAGCTTTCTCTTATAGAGCCCCACAGTTATGGAACAGTCTTCCTATTAGTGTTCGGGACTCAGACACAGTCTCAGTGTTTAAGTCTAGGCTTAAAACGTATTTGTTTACTCAAGCCTACCCTGACTAGATTCTGTTCTACTAGTTCGCAGTCATAATTATCTTTTTTCTCCCTCTCTCCTTTCGCCGAGCCCCACACGAATTTATGGAGATACTAGAGATCCAGATCCTTTCTGCCTCTGGATGGAGCTCAAATCTTCTTTAATTCCAGACTGCTGGGATTACGGCTGCTCCTAACGCCATACAGACTTCATATAAATCCATAATGAACTTTTTCACACTAACTGTTGTTACCCAGATGAGGATGGGTTCCCTTCTGAGTCGGGTTCCCCTCAAGGTTTCTTCCTCTTAAAACATCTTAGGGAGTTTTTCCTTGCCACCGTCGCCACTCAGTGGCTTGCTCAGTTGGGATAAATTTACACCTTTGCATCTGTATACCATGTTGATATTTCTGTAAAGCAGCTTTGAGACAATGTCTATTGTAAAAAGCGCTATACAAAAATAAATAAATAAATAAATAAATTGTTGTGCACCCATGTAACATTTTTTTAATAAACCTGTTTGCAATTGTTTATCCATGAGAGCAGAGTATTTTTGTGAATTTTTTGAACAAAAGATTTTGTTCTTTGCTCATATTTACCAAGGGTGCCAATATTAGTGGAGGACACTGTACATGCTGTCACTCTCGGGTGGAAACCTCACATGACAAACTGTTACTTTTCAGGAAAAAAAAAACCTGTATGTTGTGCAGTGAACTGTTACAGTTGGAAGTGTGGCTGTACATAAAAAAAAATGTTTAAATGACATTAATGTTAGATTAAAAAAGCCTTTACAGACTTGGTGTTTACTGATGAAAGAAAACGCTGTATTTATTCAAAGCAACCAGTTCTTTATGTACCTTCAAGATCACTGTTTACATTCAGCTCTGCTGTGTGGCACATCAATCCTTCAACATGTAGGTGGGGTGGAGTTATGAGGCTTTACCAAAAGTTTTAGAGATTGAGATTTAGTCACAAACACTTTTTAATACTTTTCATTGGTTAAATATTTGTGAAACCCACAGTTAAATGTAAAGGGTGACCAATAGCATTGTTTTATAAAGAACTTAAAGAAGGAAAAATGATCAAATCTGGAGATACTAGGTTTCCATGTGACAGTGACATTATACAGATGGGTGAGAAATTAAAGGGAAAATTAACAGTACCTTAATAAACAGTGTTAAGCCACCATGTGTTCCCAGGACAGCTTCAATGTGCCTTGGCATTGATTCTAGAAGTCTCTGGAATTGTACTGCTGGAATGGCACACTATTGTTCCAAAAGATCATCATTTGCTGTCTTGATAATGATGAAGACATCACATAGACATAACACATTGGTCTAAAATCTCCCATAGATGTTCAACTGGGTTGAGATCAGGTTAGGCCATGACATATCCTTCACATCATTAACCATTCATTGACCCCTTGTGCCCTATGGATGGTGCATTGTCCGTTTGTAACAGGATAGAAATGCTTCATCATAGGAAAAAAGGTGATCATTCAAAACCACTTCATATTGATGTGCAGTGACCATTTCCTTTAAGGGGATAAGTGGACCCAAACCATGCCAGAAAAATGCCCTCACCCCTAACTCCTTTCTTAAGGGTGTTCCTTTAATTTGCCACCTATCTGTACAACAATTATGAAAAACATGGCTTCATTTTTATTCAATAGATATTTATAAATTAATGTGTAAAACTAAATCCAGTGACTGTCCTAAACATCTGGGGACCTAATGCAAAACTTTATGAAGGTGCCCCTGTCACTGTGCTCATATAATAATTTTATTTATTTATTTTTACAAATCGCACAAGATCTGGTCTGTTAGTCACACCAGTTCATGTGTGTGTGCATAATGTGTGTACATGTATGTATGAGTTGACAGCAATTTGATTGACAGCAGTGGTTCTTGAGGCACAGTTGTTCAAAATAAGGAGATCTACAATTTGATATAAAGAATTTGTGTTTGTGGGAAACATCACATGATATAAAATCCACACACAAAACAAAATGTGATGGTGCCTCCCAGTGACCGTTTGGGTTCAAATTGAGCACAGACCTCTGGGGTCAAGAGTCAAACCGGTCCACTGAGTTTTGTTACGATTGGCCTCTCTAAACCTTGTCTAATCACTGATTATATTAATCTATCATGAATAGATTTATTTATTATAAATATAGAAATTTGCCCCGCTGCTTTGTTTACAGGTGCAGAGAGAACCATGTGTTTGAAATTCAGCTTGGACCTCGTACACAAATTGCTGAAGTCTGATACGCTACAGGTTTGTTACCACAGGAATAAGATGCTTTATAAAATAAATCTATATATGTATGAGTTTTTATTTTAATTCTTTTATAGATGAATCTTTAGTGTTTTGTTTATAAACAAATTTTACAATGATGTCTTTCCTTCCCATCACTATTGACCAAACTGTTTTTCCACTTATCTTGGTTAAGCCTTAAAGTCATGTCATTTCCATGAATACAGGTTTGTCTTAGTTTTATTCTGCGCTTTAATATAACTGGTCGCTGCTTTGTTTTTTCTTTTGCAGTCCTGTTGCATTTACAGAGAGGCTCTTTTGTTGACTAACAACTATTACAAAAATATTAGGCATCATTTTATATTTTCTATACAGTGTATATATTTAATACAGCATAAATGACTCTACTTTATGATCTATTGAATGCACTTGTTTATGGATTTGTTTCGTGTGTGTGTGTGTGTGTGTATGTGTGTGTGTGTGTGTAGGAGGAGCTACAGACGAGGGGAGAGAGCTTCACCTCGAAGCTGCAGTATCAGCGGTCAGCCACAGAGAACGTGTTCATGACTTTTCAGCTGGACTGCCCCGAGCTGCTGAAGCTCACGGGACTGCCCGGCCGTCTCATCGTGTCTCTGTTCGAGCACAGCTCAGTGGTGGAGCACGTGAAGAGTCCTGCTGGACAGACCTCCCCTGGTGAGAGTAAATCTCACCATGCAGACCCTAAGCACCAATACTCAAGCAATCACGCACCATTTTGATTGCAACTTGAATATTTATTAAGATGTACAATAGCCTCTTTTTTTAATGGTTATACTCATGAAACAGTGTGGACTGATGAAAGGTTAGGGTTGATGTACTGATGTTGCTGGTCATTTAGAATCACGATGTGCCTAAATGTCAGCAAGCGAGGCACGGTTCTGGAAAGTCTGGAGAAAGTATGGAAATTTTTTTCATGGTGTAGATCAAGATGTGAATATTTTGCTGTCAAACTCGGAGCACTGAAGCTTTACATTTCCTTATTGTCTGTTCAAATGCAGCCTCCGTAAGTAATGTAAGAATCGAATAATTGCTCAAGCCAAAAAAAAAGTTTCCTATTTCATTGAGAACCATGCAGCCCTTAGTAGAGCTCGGCTGCGTCCCTTGCAGGAGCGGCTGAGAACTGTCCGATGTCATTATGCAGCACGAGAGTGACCTCTAGAGGAGAAATAAAAACTCATTCTTGTTATTTGAAGTGTTTTTTAATTCATTTTGGACATCTCTATTTTTATTTGTTATTTGGAGTGTGAAGGGAAATTCTCTTATCATGTACTCTTATATTATGAACTGCTATCAAATACCTATGATGGATGTATTCGTTTAATTACCTTGTATTCATTTAATAACCTCTTTAAATAAGCTGATCAACTGCTATCCTTGGTTATATTATGTATTTCCATGTCAACATGACACAGGACTTATTTTGTATTATGACTATGTGCTGTGTGTTTTGTTTAAATCTGTCTGACACCTGGACCAGTAGAAACGCACTGCTTCTTATCAATGTGTATAAATACTTTTGTTTTGCATGAAATAAACCAGAAGTCTCTGTGAACATTCACGTGTGTCAGTGTTTGTGTGTGTGTGTGTGTGTGTGTGTGTGTGTGTGTGTGTGTGTGTGTCAGTGTTTGTGTGTGTGTGTGTGTGTTCATTTGGACTCTCCAGGCCTGAACTCTGCGGTAAACCACACTTTCTAGCTCATAGCAGCACAGAACTAAAAGTTAATAGAAGTAATGGTAGAACAGGCTGATCGGGCTGATGGAGATCTGAAGACATAAATATGAGATTCCTGAGATACTTGGAAATCTAACCGAGTGCTACATTAAATTAATGTTTATTAATAGTTAATATATTATATTTCATTTTAAAATGTGCAGTACATTTTCATGGTTCAGTCAGTACTTTATTTTTGTAATAAAGTTCAGGAATATTTTACTTCGAGTGTTTTCATTCAGTATCAGTTTAAAACTTCTGCCCGACTTGGTTACTGGTATCAGTAAAATCCACTATCGGTCGACCCCTAGCCCTAGGGTGTATAACAAAAGGCTGCTTTAAACAGTTTTTAACAACAGCATTTACTCATCACATGTTTTCTGTGCCACTTTTGTTTGCCTGACCAGAAATTCACGCAGTGGCTAAAGAGATCGCACCCATTAACGGTGTTGACCTTCTCAATATCAGTAATATCCTTCTAGAGAAGTGGCTTTGCACACCAGGGCAGACAAATGGCAAGGTAAGAGGTTTTCAAACACACACAGGAACTTTAAATGTTGGCTGAAAGACTGAGGAATAATTCTCAAAGCATCTTATCAAACAAAGCAACTAAATCTTTAAAACCCCCCAAAAGACACAGATTATTGAGCGATTATTAGTAGCAGTGTTTGTCACTACAGGACCTCCAGTACCAGGACTCTGTGACTGATCTTACTGAGGATCCTGATCTCATGAGGTGAACTAAAAACTCCTCCATTATACTTCACAGCTCTTTTTCCCATCAGAGAAAAGTGTTTTCTATGCACATTTCTTTTCTTCTGTTTTTCAGAGTGGTGTATTTGCTGCAGATGCACTCCATGGATATGAGGTATGTCTGCTCAGTCCCATCCTGAGTGCAGAGACAAAGGTAAATTATATAGCTGTAGCTTCAGCATGTATATGATTTCTTCCCATTTTATACAGTATTAGTATAATTTAAAGGGCCAGTGGGTAAAATCAAAGCTCTAAAGTTTACATGTACAGTAACACTGTAATTATTATTTATAACTCCTTCATCCTACCTTCCCTCCAAGCCCATATACATGTATACCTGCCTCCTACAATTTCTGATGGACAGCAGTTTATCGTCATGTTCATTTGCAACAAACCTTTCATTTACTGGATGAATGAACGTCAGCATTCATTCATGCGCCTCGTCCCATATGAGGAAAGTATATCTGGAAAACTAAGCATTACGTATCAGACTTGACACATTATACTGGTGTGTAAAACCTAACACTAACGTTTTTTTTAAAGAAAAACAAAGTACACAATGATTTATTACATTAATACTAAATAACGTTATCTGTATATAGTTACACTTCATATAACTTATGTTTGGGGCTGCAGCGACTAGTCTGAATAATCAGTAGACTTCCTGTAGAAGTCCCTGTAGAAGTTATTACAATAAAAACGATAATGTTTAGAATGAGCACATTAGTCTGTCTTTTTTTGTTGTTGTTGTTCTTTTCTCAGCTGTTGGGAGATCCGGTCTCAGACTGACATTTGAACACCGCAGCTGTGCGCTGCTCTGCCTCATTCACCTTGTAGACACCTTGTTATTTTATAATCATATTTGTCTCTACTGTATGTGTGTATGCTGCGC
The DNA here is from genome assembly GCF_023375685.1 of Ictalurus furcatus. Taxonomy (NCBI): domain Eukaryota; kingdom Metazoa; phylum Chordata; class Actinopteri; order Siluriformes; family Ictaluridae; genus Ictalurus; species Ictalurus furcatus. The sequence goes on along the minus strand of NW_026521050.1, from coordinate 925 downwards.
GTCTAGTAGCAGATTTGTGTTTGAAGTACGAGGTTCTAGAGCTTGATGCAGAGCGAGCACCTTCGGCCCCTCATGAAGCATTTGGTGTTAAAAGATCGGTCTGATTAGGTGGAGGAGATGGTTAACTACCTGAACAATCAGATCAGGCAAGTTGTTCCTAAATATCACAGTTTTCACGCTGACCTCACAGTTTTTAAGTTAGACTTTGTTCCAGACTGCTTAAATGAATAGCTCATTTAAAAGCAATTAATCACACTACTTTTTAAGAAACAGGATATTTTATGAGCACCAACATGTTTTTCATTTCACAAAAAACTTGCTTTATAAATGTCTCAGATTTGGCATCGTGCATCTCTGAGATTGCAAACAGTCAGTAGAATATCAATAACATTCTATTTCATATTTCTATAAATCACTTCTAACAAGTGATTTATAGAAATGAAACTGATGTGAATTAATGTTTTATTATTAGACATTGCTAGAAAGCAGCTTTACAGAAATCCAGAGAGAGCAAGAGTGCAGGGGGCGTGCGAAGGAGAGAGAGTGAGAGAACCCTTGGAGAGAGAGAGAGAATACTAGGTGAGACAGAGACACAACACACACCACAAGAGAGAGAGAGAGAGAAGAGAGAGAGAGAGGAGAGAGAGAATCCTAGGTGAGGGAGAGAGTGAGAAAGAGAGAGAGAGAATCCTAGGTGAGACAGAGCGAGAGAGAGAAGAGAGAGAGAGAGAGAAGAGATCCTAGGTGAGAGAGAGTGAGAAAGAGAGAGAGAATCCTAGTGAGACAGAGAGAGAGAGAGAGAGAGAGATAGAGAATCCTAGGTGAGACAGAGGGAGAGAGGAATCCTAGGTGGACAGAATGAGAGAGGAGAAAACCCTTGGATGGACTGACTTTAAAATATCATTTAATACCAAAGATAAAAATG
>NW_026521049.1:0-88435 GCF_023375685.1 Ictalurus furcatus | reverse complement strand
ATGGGTACATACATGCACTTGTCCGTTACGGGAACCTGCCTGTAGTTCTATCTCTGCGCAAATCCATTCTCACCCCAAGAACACATTCTTTAGGTTCAACTATTTCCCATTTCTCATCATAATATTTATGTCTCCTTGACTCAGTGTTTAATGCTGAAAAAGGATTACTTAATTGATCAAAACAGTGTTCAGTTCTTCTACAAGTGTCTGAACTTGTACTTTCAGGAGTATCAGTTTTAAGAACTGCATCTCATGCTTGGATTTTAACATCATTAACAACTTCTTCCATTGAACAAACAATTGTTTGGACAGCACTTTCAGAAAGACCTGATGCTTGCAAATGAGCAACAATTGATCCACACACTGAAGATAGCTGACTTGTAACAACAGAACTTTGTGAAGTATGTAAAGTGGCAACAGAATTTGGGCGATCATTTGAACATTCCGCCTTCATATTGTCCCTGAGTGGAAAGATCCTGATTAGTATCAATCTCTTGATCCATAGTGTGACTATGTACCTTGCTGAGGTGTTTTCGGAAGCCACTATAAGTACAAAATGATAACGGGCGACCTGGCTCTCCACATTTTAAATGTAACTTTTTGCTAAGATATAAACCATGTTGAAATTTTAAATGTTGACGAAGAACCAAACAAGTTCTGAGGTGTGCTTTACATACAAAACATGTGAACATCTTCAAGGCTGTTAATCTCACTGCAGCAATCATGCTCGAAGTTCTTTAACACGCGGGCTCTCCTTTGCTCTTCCGACATCGATGTTATAGATAGTGGTTTGGATAAATGTGTAGAAATTACAAAGAGCTTCATCATATGAGAAACTGAAGACATAGTGAACTTTGAACAGTTCATCAAAAGCTGCCACTGATGTGTGTGCCTTACATGGGATCGCCTTTTGGTCGATAATAACGTAGAACTTTGGGATATCCTTCTTTCGCTCACTGATGCAGAGGAGGAATGGTTGTCTTGTGTCAGCACTCTCAATGAAGGTAGTCACACTGGCTCCTTCCTGAAGGTCAGCAAAGGGACATAAAATAAATATGAAAATAAAACTGCATGTTTTTTTTACATTATCACTAGCACCGTCACATCTTGTTTGCAGGTGGAGTAAGCAAAATGAGATGCAGGTCTCAGAATCCCAAAATAATCTACACCTCAAGAGTTCCTAAAATTAAGATCTGATGTTTAAATAGTAACTTTTGCATACCTTAAGATATCTCACAAGATGGCTGGTTGCTTGAGCTGAACTGATCTTGGATATTTTTTTTCTGGCCTCTTGAGGTTAGAGGGAGCAGATGCAGCTGCAAAAGGATTGAGGACATATCGCTGTCCCATCGTAAAGACATCACAAAATAATTAAATGATCTCTCTTTAATTATTTTTTTAAAGACTGGAACATTTTTAAAATACAAAACAGTTTATACTGACCATTGTAGTCCTCAGATTCAGGTTCAGTTCCTGACAGCAGCTCGCCCATATTCTTAAGAGTCTTGCAGTCTGCAATGATTTTTGGCTTGAAGAATATTGACCACTTTGCCAGGAACTTCTGAGACACTTCGTCACCAAACATCATGGAGAAATCCTGGTCGATCTATAAACAAGGTTTATACAGGTTTAAACATAACGGACATAAATGGATAAAAGGTCAAATACTAAAAATTAAGATCTGCTGTGTTATTTATGCATACATTTGGGATATAAAAGATTAGAACGTTGAATTTCTCAGTTTGGACCGGCCTGTTGGTGTTACGGTGATCATTGAACAACTCCTTTCTCTACTGTACCAGTGAACTCATTTAATAACTACAGAGAAAATTTCCTTTTCAAAACTATTTCCAAAGCTAAAGATTTTCTTACCAATCCAGGTACATCAAGGAAACGAGGGAACAAATCCAGGACTGAAGATGGTGCATCCTCACCGACCACCTTCTGCCGATACTGGAAAGTCGCTCATCTTCTCTTTGACCACAGATTCATCAGTGGAATATCGTATCGTAGATATCGCCTCCCTGCACTCCTCACCAAATTGCTGTTGACAGAATAACAGAGATTCTCGTCTGGTTTTTGGACCATCCTGAAGAACAGTCTTGGAATGACACCGGGAGCCAGCACAGGTGTTACGTTGAACTGTCTTGATCCTCCATGCAATGAAGCCACTATTACCCTCAGGATCATAGTAGTGTTCCTGTTTAAGAAAAGACCCAAAGAGAGGCATCTCGTGCTTGGCTTCAAGAATGAATTACTCAACACAGTAAGTTCACACAATGACTATATAACACTACAAAAACAAGTGGAAAATACAAAGCTGAGCAACCTATAAACACTCATCTAAAACAAGATCATTTTAACTTTAAAACTATAAAAGGGAAGAAAATATAAAAACACACTGGTTTGGGTTTTCAGACAGAACTTACATATCCATGTTTGGAGAAAGGATCTTGGAGGTATGGAAAAAGTGTCACAATTCCCAGTGCATAATTCGTCTTGACGATGGAATCATCCTTTCAAATAAATCAATTTACTTTGCAAGCGTGTATGTTTTGCAAGAAGTTAAAGGATAAATTCCCCTTTTATAGCAACACAGAATAGCATTCTTTAGCTGCGCCACATGAATCTGTTGTGATGACAAAGGGAGGGAAGTGACCTCCAATTCTTACCCATGTAGCTCTAACATGTCTGCAACCAGGACGTTCACCATCTGTTAGTGTTTTGGTCTTTTCATACTCCTTGAAGATTTCCTCACCCTTTGGATTGGCCCTCAGAACACAATCAACTTTCTGCCAAAACATCTTACATTGTTATGACATGCTCATGGAAATTTAAGAGGATTTTTAATGCCTTTCCTTTATGCCGAGAATACATTTACAAAACACTTCTACAGATAAGTATCAATAATAAACAATTATGTAATTGAGGATTTTAAATGCATTTATTCAAAGCTTACCTGTCTTGCTTCATTCTGGTCCATTAACCCTGTTGGGTTCCTCCTCTTTCTTGTGGACTCCAGGACAATTGTGGAATCTGATGAATGGGATGAAGCTGGGGATAGTGGAGTCAGTACAGAGGAGGATGCTTGATCTGAGACCAGTTGAACATCCAGATGTACAAAATCACAGACAGAACAAAATCAATTTAAATGTACATGTATTTATCAGTAACAAAAGCATTTCAACAAATACTTGAATGGTTACATAAAAAAATATAAAGTATATTATCTTCATTAAGTACTTTTTACGAATAAGATGTACTTAACGTAATGATCAATAGTATAGCAAATGATAATAGTTTGAGGTCCCTCAAAAAGATATTTTAGACTCTGCTCCTAGGTAACTTCATGTGTTCCCTACGTGGCCTCATCTATTTCACTCGAGAATATCCACAAATAGGGAAGAAGATTACAAAAATAAAGGTAATGTATACAATAATTATCGTGAACGGGTTTAAAAAAGGGGAGAGAGAGTAATAGTAATCATGTAATATTTCTTGGCTAACTACCACAAACTTGGAACAGAATACCCCTTCTGGGAAACTGCCGTTCCCGAGTTTGGACACACGAGGGCAGTCAAGCTCCATCCAACACAACGCCGCCTGAAACAGAAGGCAGGTTTGGGCTATTTTACACTGACGCAGCTCATCAGCGTTATTACTGTGCATTGTCTAGTTTTCACGTATCAAGGACAATACACGGAGCTTCTGAACTGTTTAACAGCATCATCATTATGATTTAATTTTTAAAGAACGCACCCTCTTCTCTAGACATGGAAATGTTGGGTTTTTTAAGTTTACATTGTCACACAGCAGCTGTACAGATATCTGGATATATTATTTCAGTGTCCATTCTTAAACACGACAGATGAACAAACAAAGAAACTAACCACATGAAAAGGTTAGATAGACCAATGATTAAATACTACCCTGCTCAAATGAATACAGAGGCCAGCTCTGATACCACAACGTTTAAAAACCTCGACATTCGCGGCGTCATAAAGGGAACAACCGTCAAGCATACCATCAGGAAACTTATAGAACTCTGAACGTGACGTCATAACAGATCTTATGGCTCGCTGCTCCGATTTGACTATATATGTCTGTGCGCGCGCCGGGGAGACTGACCTGGACACGGTATAAGGACAGCACACAAACACATTTAAAACATATTAACACATTAACATTATATCATGTACATAGCAGTATAGTTATCATAATAAAGTACACAAATTTACTGCTAATAGTAACATTATTAATGTCTTTCTAATCTCATTAGTCATTTCATTCTCATCACTGCTCCTACATAACTTCATGTGTTCCCTAGGTGGCCTCATCTATTTCACTCGAGAATATTGCTGGCTCAAATTTAGCCTATTACCTGAAGACACTTAAAAATTCAACATAGAAGCAAATACTCACATCTGCAAACCCAGTTGGAGATAGAAAAATAAGACAACAGCCGTGAGGGAGAAGAAGCAAGGTTCCAGATTTATTGGTTCCGTTCCACCACACGAGATCCACACCGATGAGAATTCTCAGAAGTTATCTAAAAAACCAGAGCTGAAGCTCTTCTATTTATACAGTTTTCTTAGGGTCAGGATGACCCAGACACGAATGTGTTTTAGAAAGAGCTTATCAAAATTACCATTCTGTTTTAGAAAGGGCTCATCAAAATTACCAGTATGTTTTGAAAAGAGCCTTTTCCAAACACCATTAGGTTTGAAAGAGGTACGAGACACAACATTTCGGAGAGACCTTGGTCTCACAGTTATCTCGCGTGTGCAACGTGACTCAACTACCCTTATAAATGGCCCCTCTTGGTTCTCTCTTAAAAATTAAGGCCTTCGTCTGTATTACTCCTGACCTTTTCTCGTGAGACAAGACTCTTCCCCACCTCCAAGTATATTATGAGTAAGTTTCTTTCACATTCTTCTGTATTTCTGGTTTATAATTTCTTTTCATATTTGCTCTACATTTCTGTTATATATATATATATATATATATATATATATATATATATATATATATATATATATATATGGTTATACTGCTTGCAAGTGGTTTACTGTACTCCCTATGTCATAATATCATTATATTATCCTTATAATATCTTAATACTCCTTTTATTATTCTTATAATGTTCTGTTTTCCTTCTGTGTGTGTGTGCGTGGTGGCATAGGCCTGTGTGTGTGTGTGTGTGTCTCTTAGTTGGCCGTCCACCTACGCTCTGAGGCCTGCCGCACTAATCAAATACATGTATGGTTTGCTGTGTGTTGTGTCTTAGGTAAACATCCGTTCATACAGTGCACCAGACCGGTGAATTCTCAATAAGATTACATATTACTAATACTAGGTCTCCCTCGTGTTTATTTCATGTATATTTTATATACAACAATATCCACAAATAGGGAAGAAGATTACAGAGATGAAGGCTTAAAACGTGCTTGAATGATAAAAAGTCAATAAATACAAAATCACTAAATAACTTTAAAGGGTTTATTTTCTATAGAACATGAATACAATCCTTTCACTCAAAATAGGACTCCCCGCTGCAGACCCTCCTCCAACGTTTTCAAAAAAGCACCTAGCGTCATATCTAGTGACTTTTTAGACAAACCTTAGCTACTTTCTGTAGAAGAGAATGGCCAGTACTGCCCGGTGAGTGTGAGGTCCTGCTTTCCCCCCGGAGACACGCCTCTCTCTGCAGCTACTCTGTTCAGTGAGGGGCAGAGAGGAGCAGCACGTTCATTCACTTCTAACTTTCTCTCTGAGAGATTATTTTACATGGAAATATAGCACGAAATCACAGTGCACCCGTTGTCTTTAACTTATGTGTGTGGTGGTTTAGTCAGATGACGTCATGGTTATAAAATCAGAATTTTAGCAGTGTAGATCAGCAGCTTGGAAAAGGTTTGAAAGTGACTGCTGGTGAACATGTAGTCTCTTATTGGGCCGTGGTTCAGTCACTATTTCATATTCATCCTGTTGTCTGACAACAGAAACAGAAAAAATACGTAAATGAAAACAGCTTTATTGGGAATTTGGCTGTAAAGGGCTGACTTTAGGCAGAATGAAAGTACGATGTAATGATGTAATGAATATGCTAATTAGCGCATGACATCATCTAGAAACGTGTGGACACAGTGCTCCTGTCACTCAATTGGAGTATTTTAACATTATAGTGAAGATGAATCAGTGCCTGGGAAATACAAATTTAGTCCATCACGGCTGGGAAAAGGAGCTATATTAAAATTGGCAGTTTTTATTATTATTATTATTAATAATAATATTTTTTGGAATTTAAAAAGAAGAAATAAAGAATATGTTTGAATGACATCTCTTGTATAGTCCATGAAAACAAAAGCATACACAATATTTGAAAAGTGCTTGAAAGTCCTGGAATTTCATTATGAAGCATCTGTACAGACCCTGTTATATGTACTATGTGATTGATGTATTAAACATGCCTCTTGATTTCTGGGTTTAGCATAGTTATACCTCGGTTTGAGTTTAAAACAATAGCTAGATTTACTGGTAGAATAATGCTAGTTAAGTTTCTCTCACAAATATTATTCAGTAGATAAAGTATATTCAGTAGCTTTTCTGGGATAGTGAGAATTTAGGTTAATATAGTAGAAAACAAAACACTCAGATTATCCTGGTTGTAACAACTGCTCATTCATCTGTACACCTTTACAGTTTTCACTGCAGATATATCATCAGCTTTATTGAACAATACTCAGAATCCTTGTCACCTCCAAGCCAATCAGTCATCAGTCATGATGAATTTTTGTATGGTTGGAAGCATGTTTAAAACACAGAAAGTGCTGAGATCATGTAAGAATGAGGTTTTACTCACTGGCATAAATGTGTTCACTTTAAACTTTGTTCCTTCCCTTAAACACTTACCTGCTTGAGAATTTGAATGATGATTCTCAGTACAGCACATTACCAAATATTAATGGGCTTTAAATTTATTTATTTATTTGTGACAATTATGGGATTTTCTAATTTGTTTAATATGTGAACTTTTTTTATTATTATTATGGCTCATCAAGGTTCAGAGCATTCCATTCTCTTAAATCAACATTTCCCATTGTTAGTATCAGAATCTTATTTAACATGCAACATATTCAATAATCTGTAACTAAGACTCAATAAAGAAATTCTGATTACACAGAGTGTCCAGAATGTCTCTGAAACACTTCAGCCTATGATTAGCCATGGATTCCTGAGAGGACACTGTAGCAGTCTCTGAGGATTTCTTCTTATCACTCCACTTTTAAAAAAACAACAAACCACTAAATACTGGATTCTTCTTCTTTTATTTTGATTGTCAGTGCTCAACTCAAACCAACAGCAGTATTATTAATAATATCAGGAATGATTGTGTCTAAAATCAACCACTGATTATATCCCACTTGCTTGTTTCTAGATTGTATGATTTATTTAGCCAAATCTAAACTCACCATTCCAACATATCCATTTGTGTAACTGGATACTCAGGATAATGAAATTTCGCTCTGGTTTCCATCCACCCACCCTTCCATTTTCTATATCTCCTATCATACAGGGTCACAGAGAACCTTGAGCCTATCCCAGAGATCATAGGACACAGGACAGGGAACACCCTGGACAGGGTACCAGTCCATCGCAAAGCACACTCACATACACATTCACACACCCATTCATACACTACAGACACTTTGGACATACCAATCAGCCTACCATGCATGTCCTTGGACAGAGGGAGCAGCACAGGGAGAACACGCAAACTACGCACACACAGGGTTGTGGTGGGAATCAAACCCCCAACCCTGGAGGTGGGAGGCGAACGTGCTTAGCACTAAGCCACCGTGCGCCCCACTCTGGTCTCTTTAATTTAATAAAAATGCGACACACAGAATAGCACAATGCGCTATTAAATAAATAGTGGGTGACTGTGTTTTCTATATAGTGTATATGCACTGTGAATGACTTCTTATTTAAAAACATAAATGTAACTGACATGCTGCTTTATTAAATCATAGCAACTTGAGCACCTGCCTAGCCCAACTCTGAATATGAGGAACTTTCCTACACAAATATTGACGTAACTATTCACCCATTCTCACACCAATGGTAGCAGAGCTACCATGCAAGGTGCTAACCTGACATCAGGAGCAACTTGGGGTTCAGTGTCTTGCCCAAGGACACTTCGAGTCATGTGGGCCAAGAATCGAACCACCAACCCTACAATTAGACAACCTGCTCTACCACCTGAGCCACAGCCACCAACTAGATAACTAGATGTTTAAGTCAGCCTATCCCATTCCTTCATTTTCTTGTTACATATAGATGTCTCTTAAGTGTTTCCTACATGTATATTTTTTAAATTTGCATGTCTACCAATATGTAAGCCAATGCATATGTTTTACACTACTAATACAAAATGTCCGTGAGGCCTTCCACACCCATCAAAATATTGCCATCACACTGTGACAGAAAAAAATATAACAATGATGCTTTAGAATTAGATAAATAAAGTTCCTGCAAGATATGAATTGAACTTTTCATTTAGAACTCAAAAAGTACATTAATGGCTTTTGTAATGAACACTGTGTATCCCATGTAGCACACTAACCCTAATGTGTATGACCGCATGTACTATGTTGCAATAATAATAGTAATGATGATGATTATTATTATTGTCAAATAATCACTTCACTGGACAGGAATGTGATGATGTAACGACACAGGACAGTTAGCAGGAAGTAAGCGCAGGAGCGCCGTCTTTATTGATAAACAAACTAACAGAACACAAGAAACGCGGTCTATGCTGAACAGGACTAGCTGGATCAACCATGGAACTACAGTCTAGGCATTACTCGAAAACAGAACATGGAACTGAGACCGCTAGCATGCTACACGCATTCTAACACAGCGCTAACGCTATACTCCTTAAACACTACTAACGTTACAAACTATAATACTGCGCGAAGTGCGCAGCCACACGAGGGGTTTAAATAACCAACATAATTAAACTAAAGCATAGACACCTGGAGAAATAAAGACACACCCTCGAACATAAGCCAATACCTGGACAGGAAGTAAATCAAAACAAACGAGCCGCGCGTGTCCATATGTCAGAGTCTCGTGCACGCGCGCTCTGCAGCAGTCTTTGCGCTTCGACGCCGCAGCGCCATCCACCGGCGGAAACGTAACAGATGTAAAAACAGACTTAAAAACATTGAGTCATTTAATACAGGTCAACTGTTTTCTATTATACAAGCAGCGTGTGTGTGTTCTGTTTCATTTTCTTTTCAGGGATAAACATACTGGAGGATTTTTTGTTGATCTGGCACAAAATTAAAAGGAACTAAATTACATTAAAAAGGGGGAACCTTTGGGTACCAAGGTTATAAGTTATAAACTAGGGAACATTGAGAGAGAGAGAGAGAGAGAGAGAGAGAGAATTGGCATGTGGTCTGCGCCTCTATAGCACCGCTGTTCTACAGTAAGTGCCGAGGGCGAGACCTGAATGTCGGGCTGCCAGATAGCTTCATTTCAACTATAACTATTAAATGGATGGGAGTGGGGGTGGGGTTAACATTTGACCAACCAAAATCATTTCAAAAGTGAGACATGTAAAAGTCCCTGAGGAACCCAGGGTAACTTCTAAGCAAACAAAGGCCTCTCTCACATTGGCTAATGTTAATGTTCATGAGTTCACCATCAGGAGAACACTGAACAACAATGGAGTGAATTACAGTGTTACAAGGAGAAAGCCACTGCTCTCCAAAAAGAACATTACAGCCCATCTGCAGTTTGCTAAAGATTATGTGGAAAAGTCTTTTGGAAAAATGTTTTGTGTGAAAAAATATAACCTTTTGGTTTAAATAAGAAGTGTCATGTTTGGAGAAAGCAAACACTACATTCCAGCATAAGAACCTTACTTATAAGAACCTTTCAATAATTGATGGAACAATGAATTCTGAATTATAACAGTGAATTCTAAAGGAAAGTTTCAGGACATCTGTCTGTGAACTGAATCTCAAGAGAAAGTGGGTCATGCAGCAGGCCAACAACCCTAAGCACAAAAAGCACATAAGGGTCCACCAAAGTATGGTTAAAAGAGAATAAAATTCATGTTTCAGAATTTGCCAAGTCAATGTCCTGACCTTAATCCAATAGAAATGTTGTGGAAGGACCGCAAACAAGCAGTTCATGTCAGGAAAATCACCAGCATTCCAGAGCTGAAGCTGTTCTGTACTGAGAAACGAGCTAAAATTCGTACAAGCCGATGTGCAGGACTGATCAACAGTAAAAACAGGGACAATGTTTAGTTTCGGTTATTTCTGACCAAGGGGTTCACACCATATGCTGAAAGCAAAGGTTCACATAGGATCACATAATAGAAAGAAAACATTCTACACACCGTTATACCACCAGCAGCAGTCTGGACTGTTGACACAAGGCAGGTTCATGCTGCTGTTGCCAATGTCTGACCCTATCATCTACATGTCACAACAGAAATCAAGATTCATCAAATCAGGCAATGTTTTTCCATGCTTCAACTGTCCAGTTCCAGTGAGTCCACGCCCACTCTAGCCTCAGGTTCCTGTTCTTGGCTCACAGACAGGAGTGGAACCTAATATGGTTGTAGCTTATCCACCTCATTTGGTTAGACGTATTGTATGTTGCAAGAGGGTTTTCTGCTCCCCACACTTGTAAAGAATTATCATTACCATAGCCTTTCTGTCAGCTCGAACCAGTCTGTCCATTCTCCTCTGTCCTCTCTCATCAACAAGGTGTTTGTTTTTCTCCACCATTCTGTGTAAACTCAAGAGATTGCTGTCTGTGAAAATCCCAGATCAGCCTCTAAAATTCTCAAACCAGCTCGTCTGGCACCAACATTCATACCATCATCACTGAGATCACTGAGATTCTGATGTTTGGTGTGAATATTAACTGAAGCTTACTGAAATACTTACCTGTATCTGCATGATTTTATGCATTCCGCAGCTGCCACATGAATTAGTTAAGTTCTTTTTCAAACACATCCTGCAAAAGCAAATAAGATCGGCACTCCAGTTGCTTTGAGTAGCCTAATGCAAAATGTATTCAAAATACTATTCTTCCTAAAACAGATCATTAAGAACTCCAAAACACCTGAAACTGGATTCAAGGCACTGTATACAGTGTTACCACCATTGAAATCACCATTTAATTACATATGCTTCAACAGTTAAAATATATAATAAATAAATAAATACATTATTATTATTATTATTATTAATAATAATAATAATAATATTAATAATAATAATAATATGTGTAATTTATATAGCTCCTTACTCATAACCAATGTCGCTTTACAATTACAATGTTTCAACAAAACATGGAACATGCGGTAGACTAGATTTGAGAAAAAATATGATTTATAGTTTACAAAGAAATATTAAATTTCTCATCAAAACATGATTTCACTGCTTATGCTAAACTTAATTTACACAAGTTTCTAATTACAAGATTGAATTATATAAAGTGAGCATGATCAATTCATGTAGTATTAATGTAAACCCATTACATTATGAAATCTTGTGGGGATGTTGGCACTGACAGGTACTATAACTATAGTATTTAAATTAACATGATTCAAAGGTGTGTGATAGAATAGCACAGTGTTTTAATAAATTCAATGCTAATGAATATTAGGTGCTATTATTAATTAATATTATCCTGGTGTCTAATATTATTTTTTGAGAACAGTTTCATATTAAAATACAATGAATCTGCACTTTTAACAGTTCAAATGGAGAAGTTATTAATGTTTGATCACATTAATGATTCTGTGTCTCATTGCCAAAAATGAAAACCTCTTAACTCTGAAAGTCAATTAAACAATGTTTGAAGGAGAATCTATAATAAATGCATCATCAGATGACTAAAGGGAATGCTGGATGATCCATCACATCAGTTTTAGCCTGACATTTTTGCTTTTGCGTCACACATTTGTACAACAGTTTTTATGAATCAGACATTGATTGATTCATAAATCAATTATCTCGCTGGATAAAACCTATACCTATATTATATATGTATATATTTATGTGTGTATAAAATGTAAATGGAAGGTTTTTGCTTCATGTTTTTTTAAACTTTGCTGAGGACTGTAGTTTGAGTCAAACTTATTTGCATTTGAAGAACATTTGCCTTTTAAATAAAATAAATAATCATTTAGTGATACACCAAGTGGACAGCTCAGAGTTTAAAGGGTCAAAGAGAGGACTTTCTGATCTATGTCGAAGAAGGTAAGAAACCTCTCTAAACTGTGCCTTTATTTTGGCACAATGAATGATATATTTGTTATATGATGCACTTCATATAATTTGATGTGCACAGTTAAAGTCTGATTATTAAGTGGTGAATGGTACATTGCTTCCTCAATTGGCTATTTTCTTTTTAATCCTTGAGTGCTCTTATAAATTGTCTAAAGTTGGTATCTTTCTAGTTAAGCAGAAAATGGAGAATTCACAGAGGCCCATGCTTTTTCTGTTACTTGAAACTCTGATTTCAAGTATTTTAAAAAATCTCGTTTTACAGTACACTATGATTGATTTAATATCACTTGTAAATTGTCATAATTTAAAAAGACAATACCTTTTATAGATTAAAAACACAACCTATCAAATGTTCCTATAATGTATATATTTTTTGCGCAGGGATATGCATTTTCTCATTGCAGTCGATTCTGACCCATCAGCAAGGTAAGAATACAGTATAGTAGAATACAGAAATACACACACACACACACACACACATGTCTGAGACCACACTGAAAATCTGGATTTTTTTTCTCTTTTACATTTTGAAATAAATAGGTTTTAGAATTTTTTAATATTTAAAACAAAGAAAGTAAATGTTTAATATTTTGGATATTTAATTTTTAAAATTCTGCAACTGTAAACATTAAGAAACTCTGAATCTCTTGTAAATATTTTAAAGATTCTACTTTTTTTTTTACTGAAGTTGTAGTCAATAATACAATTTCGAATGAAAATTCTAAAATTAAATAAAAAAAAAAAAGTAAAATAGAAACATTTTCCACTAGTGCTCTCAGACTTTTGGCCCCGACTGTGTGTGTGTGTGTGTGTGTGTGTGTGTGTGTGTGTGTGTGTGTGTGTGTGTGCGTGCGTGTGCATGTGTGTGTGTGTCTGTGTGTATGTAAACAAACTATTAATGAAAATAAAATTTTGTGTAAGATAAATGAATGAATAAATATGTTCTCTTCTCCCCTCCAGTCGATGTGGCCTTAGGAGGAATAGCAATACAATCTTCTTTACACTAACAATTATCCTGCTTACTTTGCTATTGATGACAACAAAGCATCTAACATGAATTTCAACTCATGTACTGCTACAAATCCTCAGTATAACCCATGGTGGAGGGTGGATTGTTGGCGGTGTATGATATTAGCAGTGTAATCGTCACTAACAGAGGCGACTGCTGTTCAGAACGGATAAATGGTGCTGAGATTCACATTAGCAACTCCTTGGTCAACAACAACCCCAGGTGAAATATAAAAAAAATAATGTATATAAAAATATCAGCCTAAATGAGTAAGAGTTTATTTATAGAATTTTATTAACATTTTAAAAAGCTTGCTGAATACAAGGCTTTGCAATTTGGTAACAAATATTTGTATATATTTACAACTCTAATAAGGCATTACAACATTCCAGTAAAACTGTTCTTTATGTAATATACATAATTATAAAGCACTTTAAGACTTAATAAATAGATTGTGAAATATTTTAAATGACATTAATTAATGCTTAAATAGTCACTCATAAGTTTACTGTAGTATTGCTCATTTAGTATTGTACACTTTATTTTACTGAAGTATAACTCAGCAACATTTAAACAAACTTATTACAGAAAATCTACGTAAAATATATTACTGCAGATCTTTATCTGATTGGCAAGGACATTTTTAATTGTATAAATTGTGTAATTCTGACATATAAATTGACAAGGAATTAATGACTACTTACTGAAAGTAGTTCTGGCTACATGCCAAATTGCAGGTTTAAATGAATGCTCTCACTATAACACATTAGTCCTATAATTAAAACTTATACAAGGACATGGATGGATATTAGAATACTGCAGTATGTCTCTCTCTCTCTCTCTCTCTCTCTCTCTCTCTCTCTCTGTGTGTGTGTGTGTGTGTGTGTGCTATACAGTAACTACATAGTAACTTAACTACATAATAAATTTTCTCATCTTCCCTCCAGACAATGGGGAATCCGTCTATTTCTTAGAAGGAATAGTGATACAGTGCCCTGCGATGGACTGGCACCCTGTCCAGGGTGTACCCCACCTTGTGCCCGATGCTCCCTGGGATAGGCTCCAGGTTCCCCGTGACCCTGAAAAGGAGTAAGCGGTTGAAGATTGATGGATGGATGAATAGTGACACAGTATGAAGCACAGAAGGGTTTAATTAGGAAGGTTTTTATTTCATTTTATTTTCCTTTCATGGGAAATTCTTTAGAATGGAGGGCTGCATTTTTCTTATTAACTTTGGGGGAGAGAAAAAATAGAGGGTGGTGCACGAATGACTGTCTATAGCTGCTATAATGTAAGGGATAACAGGAACTAACTTGTTTCACAGGTGTTCTGTAACATTAAACATGACTATAAACTGAGAAAAAGTATGATGTGTCATTCTTTAATAAAATAAGAAATTCTTCTGCACACTCTGGTATGAAAATAATCAACTTCAGGGTGGTGACAGATTTATTAAACATTATTAACTTTGGATTTAACTTAATATGTAAAACTAAATACAGTTCCCCTCATTTCTCTCTCTCTCTCTCTCTCTCTCTCTCTCTCTCTCTCTGTGTGTGTGTGTGTGTGTGTGTGTGTGTGCGCATGCGTGAGTACAGTGGAGCGAGTGAAGCATGTTGGTGAGAGCGTGCGTGGAAGACTGAGGTTTTTTTCACTTTCTTTCTCTTATTTTCCCCTTCGACAGTATCTCACAAAAGTGAGTACACCCCTCACATTTTTGTAAATATTTGATTATATCTTTTCATGTGACAACACTAAAGAAATGACACTTTGCTACAATGTAAAGTAGTGAGTGTACAGCTTGTGTAACAGTGTAAATTTGCTGTCCCCTCAAAATAACTCGACACACAGCCATTAATGTCTAAACCACTGGCAACAAAAGTGATTACACCCCTAAGTGAAAATGTCCAAATTGGGCCCAATTAGCCATTTTCCCTCCCCGGTATCATGTGACTTGTTAGTGTTACAAGGTCTCAGGTGTGAATGGGGAGCAGGTGTGTTAAATTTGGTGTCATCGCTCTCACACTCCCTCATACTGGTCACTGGAAGTTCAACATGGCACCTCATGGCAAAGAACTCTCTGAGGATCTGAAAAAAGAATTGTTGCTCTACATAAAGATGGCCTAGGCTATAAGAAGATTGCTACTACGAGAAATAAGCTCATAGCAACACTGATGAAATACACATACAGTACAAAAAAAACCACACACACAAATAGAGAATGTGTTTAGCATTTTTTTTTTTTTTACATCTGCACACAATTATTAGTTTAGCAGCTTTTTTAGAATAAAAAAAGTCATGTATAAGTCTATATAATGAGTCTTTATTGGTCACATATACAGTAGAGTACAGTGAAATTGTTTTCTTCACATACTCCCACATGTCAGGAGGCTGGGGTCAGAGTGCAGGGTCATGATATGGCACCCCAGGAGCAGAGAGGGATAAGGACCTTGCTCAATGGGCAGCTTGACAGTGCTGGGGATTGAACCCCCAACCTACTGATCAGTAAGCAAGAGCATTAACCGCTAAGCCACCACTGCCCCAGTGTATGGAAGTGAGAGGGGTATGGGGTGAGAGATGTGATAGAGAGAGAGAGAGAGAGAGAGAGTGAGAGTGAGTGAGTGAGAGTGTGTGTGTGTGTTTTCATAGCATCTACTACTTCTTACCCCACTGTTTTCTAACTACTACAAATATAGACTTCTGAACACCGCCAATAAAAGCTTAATAACAGAATACTGCAATTTTTGGGAAATTGTCGTTCCCGAGTTTGGCCACTCGAGGGCAGTCATGTCCCATCCGGCACAACACACGACGCCGCCTAAAACAGAAGGTAGGTTGTAGGTATTGTACTACTACTACTGATTCTAGTAATGACCTCAATCGAAGTAATTAAATACGTAATGAAAGGTGTTGTCTATATAGCTGACCTCATTTTCCTACACTGTGAGTTAAAGGCGCACAACTATCAGAATCCCAGTTCATAATTGTGTTTGATTGGCCAAGTAGAATAAAGTGTCCGACTCTTTTTGAGCTTATTGGACATTACACATTGCTGTAACTATCTCATTGGCACTACTTAATTGCTCATAGTTTATTTGACGAATGCAACTGCTGCGACATATTTTGCCAATCTTAAACTCAGCTGTCATTCTGGAGGTGCAGTTTTGGTTGATGCATGACATTTAGGTTCAAACACAGTGCGTATGGGAAAAGAGAAGGCCAGTGATTAGACAGTGTGAAGGCTGACTTTGTATTCCTACTTGTGTGTGATGTTTGTTATGTTAGTTTCTCTTGCACAACTGTCGAAGTGCATATGCTTTCCTTGTGAGTGACACTTTTTAAGAATGAGATGAGGGTTTGAGACAATGTAGCTAATTTCGACCTTCGAGAGTCCATTATATCGTGCATTTGCGAGAGCTGATAAAGCAAGGCCTGAGAGTTGTGTTTGCATTCCTTTCTGTGGTGCTTGTAAGTTAGTGAAGTACTTGTGTGGTAGAATGTGGACTGGCTTCAAAGTGAACACAGACATTGGTGCTGATCCGCTGAATGCTGGGCCTACTAATAAAGGCTTGTGCTGCTATGTGCGACCTGTAGTTGCAGTGGACGTAGGACTGTAGTATATACGGGCCTTGAGTCCAAGGACGTGCTCAAAAGGAACGTCTTGTGTTTGAAACAGTAATGTCAATGTTGTACAAACACAGACAGCTTTTTCTAACCTCCTTACTCTGATGAGTGTTTTGGCTGTATGCTTTACTATGCATGTTTTACCCAAAGTTCCTGACTATTGTGTTGTACTACTACTACTACTACTACTACTACTAATTTGAACCAAAACATTAGTACTGAAAATACTAATAATGTTTTGTATCTGTGTGTGTTTGTAGAGAGAGAGAGAGAATGGGGAAGAAGAAGACGTTAGCAGGTGAAAAGCAGTGCCTAGTGATTGTTTTCGAAAAAGAGAGCTATTGTGTGACCGTTGGTGTAAGGCCCGCCTCCTCGCCTGTTCTCAACTAGGTCCTGTCGAGTGTGGATAAATAGGTGGGCGCTGCGCGAGAACTTTCATTGAGTGGCTTGACTTCGAGAGCAGCATCATGTCTGGCAGAGGCAAGGGTGGTAATTAATACTCTCTTTTTGCAAGTGGTACCCTCGTTAGTAATTTGAAACTAAAGACTTTAACGACAACAACATCAACAACAAAAACACCTTTAACGAGGTGATAATTATCGCCACCCGGGGTTCGGTATGTCACCCCGTGTGGCCTCCTCGCCGTCGGCGGGGAGGCACTGGGTCAGACTACGTTACAGTGGAGAAGGAGAAGCGCCAGACAGGTCTGAAGTCGGAGTAAACCTTTTAAGTAGTCAATGGATATCGACTACAGATGTATACTCTTTTATTGCAATGCCTAACAGAAAAGAGTATGAAATATGTTTTACCAAAGAACAGGCACTTCAAACATTTTCTCAAATTTTTAATAATAATACAGGAAGTGAATTCTGGAAAAACTGGGAGATGACTACATCAGCTCCCCAAGACATAAAGAGCATTGTAGTAAAGTTTTGGACTGGGAGAATCGCTGACTCGGATGTAGAACAATACCTCTTAAGGTTTGGTGAGATACTGAACCCTGTTGACAAGCCGCTGGACCAGTTCGGGATATGGTATGGAGTCAGGAGATATAAAATAAAACTTAAGAAAAACCCCGACGGAAGTATATTCCAGATACCAAATTCCATTTCCATGGGACCATACAATGGAACGATTACATATCCCGGCCAAACAAAACGATGTTTTATATGTAACGATTCCGACCATCAGGCAAAGGACTGTGAGAAAACAAAGTGCTGGAAATGCGGAAGCTTTGGCCACAAAGGAAAGAGTTGTAGAAATACACAAGTATGTAATTTATGTAATGAAACCGGGCATATATATTTTCAATGCCCAAATTCTTACAGCTATAAACTAAGAATGCCGAAAAATCAAAAAGACATTGACCAGAATGTAACACAAAGCGCACATAACACAGAAACCAAAACAAACGATAAAGCGGATAACAACTGGGAAGAAAATAAACTACACACAAGTGAGGATGACTCGACATCTGGGAGTGACTCAAGCAGCACCGATACCAGCGACAGCGAAGACGGCGAGGACTCTGAGAGCAGCGCCGAATCTCTGACCCCGGAAGGGAGACGGAAGACACCGGAAGTACCTGCTGGAAGCAGCGGAGCATCTCCGCCCAGTCTTTCGTCTGTGGAGAAACGGCAAGCATCGGAGTTTCCTGCGCTATCAGCTGTAGAAGTCGGCGAGACTCGGATCGGCTCAACCCCTGAAGGAGGTCTACAAGCCCCAGAGGAGCCTACGTGCTCAGAGGGAGAGACCGGAGCGACCCAGATCATTTCTACACCTGCAGGAAGTCTACAGGGCCGAGAGGAGTCATCGCATCCAGCTGGTGAAAGTGGAACAACCCAGACAATCGCCGACAACACAGGTGACACTGCGGACACTCCCACGCTGGCGAAAGGTAAAAACACTTTAGACTATCCATATAAACGCCAAAGGCGAAAGAGGAATTCTCCTGGAAATGTTGACAATGCAAAAAAGGTTAAGGAATGATGTATATTGCCTACTTTTCTTCCCTTTTTTTTTTTTTTTTTTGACACAATGTCTTTGATTTTAACTTCAATTCCTATATTACTTAAAAAGAAATGTGATATATGTCTGCAGGAATTGAGGTTAAATGATGTGGATAATGTTGAGAAAATGTGGACTAATGGACATACAATAATATCTATCGGAGAAGATCCTTATCTTAATTTTTATGGTTTTTTCAAATTTAACTGTTGCCACATGTAATGTTAGAGGGATTCAGGCAAAAATTAATCAAGTGAAAAAGTTAAATATATTGAGTGGAGAACATGTTGATATTTTATGTATACAAGAGACCAGATTAAGCAGTTTTGCAGACGTACAGAACGCCCAAAGTTTATGGATCAAAGGTCCTTCAATCTTTTCAATAGGTGAAAGTAAAGCTGATGGTATTGCGACCTTATTTTATAACAATAAATTTAAAATAATTAAGAGCCGTGAAATAATTCCTGGTCGATTAATGTTTATAGATGTGTTTTATTGCACAAAAAAAATTAGAGTAATAAATGTATACACAGCACAGGATACTGTTGGTAAAATCCGGCTTTTTAAAAAAGCTTAAAATGCTCCTGTGTGTCGGTTTCTATACCATTGTATGCGGTGATTTTAATACAATCACAGATGATAATGATAAAATTTCTTCCAAAATATGTAAAATTAGGAGAGAAGGTGGTGTCCTTAAATCTATAATGAATGAACAGCATTTCACCGACATATTTAGGACATTATATCCAGAGAAAGTGGACTTCACAAGGTTTGATAAAACATGTAAAACTAGAATTGACAGGATATATATTAATAATAATTTTGAGGCAAAATTTTATACAACAAAACTCTTGGTTGAGTCGGACCACTTGACAGTTATATGTGGCATCAGATTTAAAAATGAAGAAAGAAGAAACTATTGGAAATTAAACACACAAATTTTGAAAAGTCCTTTATTGATTATACAATTAAAAGAAGAAATTAATAGGATTAAAACTTTAGATATCCTCACTACCAATTATTGTGATTTGTGGGAAGTTTTTAAGATCCAGATTAAAAAATTTCTTAAATACAAATGTCTATGTTTTAATAAAGAAAAAAATGAGAAGTACAATACAATTATGACACAATATATAAACCTAAAACTAAAAAATACAAGAGATGAAAGTGAGGAAAACAACTTAAAGGATTTGAAAAAAGAGATAGAAACTTTAAATAATGAGTTTTTACTGAACATTCAAGTCCGAGCAGGAATAATTTCCGATGAACTTCTAAATCAAACAAAAGCAATTTCACTATTTAATAAAAGGAAAGAAGCCCAATATATCGAAGCCATTAAAACAGATAATGGAACTATAGCGAAAAATCCTAAAGATGTCAGAGATGCTGTTCGGATCCTTTGTTCAAACATGTATAACTCAATTGAAATAGATGCTAAACTTCTAAAAACCTTTTTGAATGTAAAAAATAGTGTTGACCCGCCTTCCAAGAGCTTAGGTGAGGAAATAAAAGAGGCTGAGGTTGTTGATGCCATTAAACAATTAAATTTAAAAAAGTCTCCAGGGAAAGATGGTCTCCCGTCTGATTTTTATCATGCATGCGCCATAGATTTGGCTAAATTATTAACGCAAGCCTTCAATGATGGGATCGCTAGAGGTTACATGCATGACTCGTTCTATGAAGGCGTTTTATCCTTGTTGTATAAAAAGGGTGAAATGTGTGATATCAACAACTGGAGACATCTCACCCTAATGAATGTCGATTATAAGATTTTTGCAAAGACCATTATGAACAGGATGAGTGACTATTTGGACGTAATAATAGCTAAACAACAAACATGTGCAATAAAGGGAAGATTTATGTGGGACAACTTGAACACATTAAGAGAACTAGTTTTTGATAAAAATGGTGACAGTTTTTACATTGTGGCTTTGGACCAAAGAAAAGCATTTGATTATATCTCAAGAGACTATTTGTGGGAGATTTTAAAACTGTATCAATTCCCTGAAAATTTCATAAACATGATTAAATGCCTTTATGTTAAATCGACGGTTGAAGTAAATGTTAACGGTTCTTTGACTGAACCATTTGAAGTTATGCGGGGTGTAAAGCAAGGGTGCCCTCTGAGTGCAGCCCTATATATTTTATCTATAAACCCACTTGTACAAAAAATCCAAGATGATCATAGACTTAAGGGTCTTCAAATAGGAAAGAACAGAGTCGTGATCTCTGCTTATGCTGATGACATAACTGTATTTGTGAAATCTAAACAAGAACTAGACATCATCTTTGAATATTTTAGCGAGTATGAGCAAGTCTCTGGAGCCTCCTTAAATAAAGCTAAAACGGAATGTGTCTGGATTGGAAATGAAAAAAACAAATTTCCCATAGATGTCCCAGAAGTTCAGCAATTAAAGGTTTTAGGTATATATATAGATAATAATGGCTGTGTCGACCATAACTGGTCAAAAAAAGAAGAAATAATACAAGATGAAATTGATAAATGGAAATCGTGTAATCTAAGTTATAAAACTAGAATAAATATTATTAAAACTTTTCTATTATCAAAAATACTGTTTTTATCATGCATCTTACCTCCGACAGAAGTTTGGATAAAAAGACTTCATAAAATATGCTGTAATTTCATATGGGATACGACTCGTGAGGTTACAAAACGTGAGCTCCTTTTTAAGAGAAGGGAACTGGGAGGCCTTGGGGCTGTCGATATATCCGTAAAAACTAAAATAGCAGTGTGTAAAATCATCGCGAGTGGTATTGCCAGGCAAACTGAATGGATAGGGAACATCTCTAACTGGAAATCTAAAAAAGGTCCATCAAGGAAAGGAATTCCGTATTATAAACTGATGTTTTCCGACTTCACTAACAAATTTAAAGATCTAAACATCGATTGGGTGAAAGACTCAAGCAAAGAAATATATCTTTTAATTGTTGATCGAGTTTATAGTAACCCTGTGGCTTTCAGAAATTTGGAGGAAGACCAAAACAAAGAATGTCTCCAAAATTTACAGAATAAAATCCTATCGGAACACCTGAGAGATACAACTTGGTTAGTCGCTGTAAGAAGGCTCCCAGTAAGAGCGGTTGTAAAATGGAGCTGTTTTGTAAAAACCAGTAAATGCCCGATGCCTAATTGTAATGAAGAGGAAACACTCGAACATTTCCTGTTAGAGTGTTATCGCTCTAAAGAAACATGGGCTAAATTAAAAATCATTGGTCTCAATATAGAAATAAATATGAACTCAATTTTCTATGGCATTTTTAAAGAAAATTGTAGCAAGACCAAGCATGACTTCATTTGGTTCATAATATGTTTGACTAAATCTAAACTCTGGAAAACAAGGTGTAGAATGACTATAAATCAAACGTTTATATCCAGTGATGTTGTATTCAAGGACATTCAAAAAGAGCTAAGAAGACTAAAAAGCAGCACATCTTGGTTTAAAGACTCTTCAGTGTGGGACAATATTTGCGTGTAATTGTACTTTGACTATGTAAGTTTGTTTTGTTTTTTGTTTTTTGTTTTTTTCTCCCTTTCTTTCTGAATATGACTTGTGTAAGATTGTGAATTTTGCATAATTTCAATAAAACTCATTAAAAAAAAAAAAAAAAGCAAGGGTGGTAAAGGACTCGGCAAAGGAGGCGCTAAGCGTCACCGCAAGGTGCTTCGCGATAACATCCAGGGGATCACCAAGCCGGCTATTCGCCGTCTGGCTCGCCGTGGTGGTGTAAAGCGTATTTCTGGTCTGATTTATGAAGAGACTCGCGGTGTGCTAAAAGTGTTTCTGGAGAACGTGATCCGCGACGCCGTCACTTACACCGAGCATGCCAAGAGAAAGACCGTGACCGCCATGGATGTGGTGTACGCCCTGAAACGCCAGGGACGCACCCTGTACGGCTTCGGCGGTTAAACGCTCTAACACCGAACGACGCGAATACAACGGCTCTTTTAAGAGCCACTCACGTATCTAGAAAAAGAGCTGTTCCGTGTGGAAAAAAGGCTTTTTTTCATGAAGCATAAGGCATCAAACGCTGTACCGAAGTAGCATAAGTGGTAGGTCTATTTGTATTTTTTGTAATAAACTATATATATGCACAGTAGTAAATATTATGAACTGCTTGATTAAAACGATTTAGAAGATGATTTTAGTAGAAACTTCTATATTTCTTTCTCTCTCTCATACACACGCATACATGCATATATAATATAAAACGATTTTTTTCTCAAGCCAATTGGTTTTTCATAGTGCACGTTGTCCTGAAAGTACAAGGGCGGGAAGGGAAACGAAGCGTAGCGGAGGACGAGGAGGAGGGAGGAAGCAGAGTGCAGTAGGAGGCTCCATGCAGGGGGAGGTATCGAATTTTGGTCAATCAAAAAAAGGTGTCTTGTCTGGGCGTTATTAGCATGTGGGTCTGTAAATAGAGCGGGTGCGAGGCGGGTGCTAGTCATTTTCTGTTCGTTTATTCGAGAAGCAGAAGCATGCCCGATCCAGCCAAGACCGCGCCCAAGAAGGGATCAAAGAAAGCCGTGACCAAGACGGCCGGCAAAGGAGGCAAGAAGCGCAGAAAGTCCAGGAAGGAGAGCTACGCCATCTACGTGTACAAGGTCCTGAAGCAGGTGCACCCTGACACCGGAATTTCATCCAAGGCCATGGGCATCATGAACTCCTTCGTGAATGATATTTTTGAGCGCATTGCCGGTGAGTCTTCTCGTCTGGCTCATTACAACAAGCGCTCCACCATCACCTCCAGGGAGATCCAGACCGCCGTGCGCCTGTTGCTTCCCGGCGAGCTGGCCAAGCACGCTGTGTCCGAGGGTACAAAAGCCGTCACCAAGTACACCAGCTCCAAGTAAAGCGCGTTACCGCCGTCTTCATCAACCCAACGGCTCTTTTAAGAGCCACCCATTTTTCATACAAAGAGTAATTTCCTCTCTTTCGCTTTCTCTCTCGCTGTGTGTGTGTGTGTGTGTGTGTGTGAGGGGGAGGGGGACTTCTGAAGCGCTGCACTCCCGCGGATGTTCAGGCTTTTGGGTAATTCTAGCAGTCTGTTAAATGCGGAGATGAGTAAATCTAAACAGGGTTGTAGCACGGTTTCGGGGGTTGTATAATCTGAGCAATGCATAATGGGACTTTAGCAGCACAAAGTTATTCGTATGATTGTACCAACAGGAAGTAGTTGAAAATGGTTTTCTAGTAGCACATAATCATTCTAAATCAGGGGTGCCCAAACTTTTTCCTGTGAAGGGCCAAAAATCAAACTTGATTGAGGGCTGTGGGCCAAAAGTAAATGTTGCATTATACCAAACTGTATTATATTAAAATTAAAGTTGCCATGGTTCTCATTTATCATTTCATAATATTTACAAATAAATTAATAGAAAATGTTAGTCTGTATCTGCTTCACTAATGCAGTTTTATTTTCAGAGTTCTATAGTTCAATGAAACTTATAGTATAATTAAAACATAGAACCAATCCCATTTATAATACATGTTCAATACCTAATACAACTATTCAAGCTATAAGCAATACAGCCACATGCCTGCAATATCAGTGACCTCTAATGAGACACATGAAGCTGGTCCTTATTTTTCAAACGTTTTTCCAAATTGGGATGCAGTGGACTTACTGTCAAAGTCAGGACATTATGGTGGTGAGAGTCAGTTAGTTTGCATCTCAGTTTACACTTGTTTAAGTTCATCAGACTGAAAGTCTGTTCACAGTGGTAGGTACTGCCAAACAGAGACAGCATCACTTGTGCCTGTTTGCACACCTGTACCTGTTTGCTGGGACACATTTGTAGGAGTCTGTCAAGGGAAGGGACCTGAACTTGTGTTTGAGTTCTGAATCACACTGAAGCTCAACTGGTTCCATCTGTAGATCATCACTGACTGTGTCCACACTGATGGTGAAGGGTTGAACAAACCACTCAAAGTCAGAAGCATTGTGTCTGAAGTCCTCAAAGCGGCTGTCAAACTCCTGGAAAAGGTTGCTGAGAACAGCATCATACTCAGGTACCTTCTCTTTCATCATGCCTGCCTCTCTAAAACAGGGAAAATGGGCTACATTTCCTGGATGTGGAGATGAGAGAGAGGAACAGTGTGAGATGGGGAGTGAAAGAAGAGAGAGGGAGGAAAATAGAATAAATAACTGACAAAACAAGGAAATTAAATCATGATAATTTAAGAGAACTTTGACACAAAATTTATCAGCTTGATTAACAAAAAAACCCAAAGCTGACACCACTGGATATAAATGCTAACTAAATATAAGTATTAATAATAACAATAACTGCACATAAAACTATGGTGAATATTATAATTGTGAATGTTAGCTGCTGAGAGATGTCTTCTGAGCAGCAGTAGTTTTTGTTTGAAGGCTCTGACGTGATAAAAAAGCTGGGTGATAATCTGGTCTTTTCCCTGGAGCTGAACATTTAAAACATTGAGCAGCTCTGTGACGTCCACCAGGAAAGCCAGGTCAGAAAACCATTTCTTATCCATGGGCTCTTGAATACTACCAATCTTGCTTTCCTGAAAAGCTCTGATCTCATCACGCAGATCAAAAAATCTCCTGAGAACTTTTCTTCTGTTCAGCCATCTAACCTCCTGGTGGTACAACACATCACCATATTGCACATCCATCTCATCCAACAGTACCTTGAACTGCAGGTGAGAGAGCGCCTTGGAGCGTATATCATTCACAATTTTGACGACGTCACGCATCACATCCACAAGCCCGATGGATTGGGCACATAGCTGTTCTTGATGTAAAATACAGGAAATCTGATAGCTGGCCCGTGTGGCACTTTCTTGAGCTGATGAAGGATGTAGCAGCGCGCTCTGCTCAGATCGAAGTTTAGCAAGCAGCTCGTTAGCCTTCTGTTTTCATGCCTCGCCGCTGTCCTTTGAGAAAGCTGAAGAACGTTTTGTTTCATAATGACGGATTTTGTACTCTTTCAAAACAGCAACTGACTGCTTGCAAACTAGACACACAGCCTTTGAATTGATTTCAGTAAATAAAAAGTCAACTTGCCAAACCTTTTTAAATTTCCTCTTGTCTGTGTGCCAGTGCCTGGATCTCTCCATTATTACCTGTTGACTGTCGCAATGCATGCTGGCCTTGAAGTATGCATGTACATTAAATGTAGAGAATAAGAATTAGAATTTTATTTAATTTCAATTTACATTTTTTGTAGCTCAAAAATAAATTTAAAAAAATGTTAAATTAGAAATGAAGATCAGCATCAATTAAATTTCCCCCTCCCCCCCTTCTCACATATGGCATGGCTGGCCAAATCAAGCCACCACGGGCCAACTTTGGCCCACAGGCCGTAGTTTGGGCATCTCTGTTCTAACTGTTGTAGTAGCACGTAGTCATTTGAACTAATGTCACAGTAGCACCTAGTCATTCGAACTAATGTGACATTAGCACAAAGTCATTCAAAAGAATGTTCTAGTAGCACATAGACATTGAAAAGAATGTTCTAGCAGCATGGAATACAACACACACACACACAAGGCTATAGCGGAGCCTATAGTCACGCGCGCTGTGCTTTACACGGCCCCCAACGTGCTCTGCTTCCGATACTACACACACCACTCGACAGCTGCAAAGACATCAGGCTCGTTCACAAGGCTCCTCTTTAACTCGGCCCAGAACGCATACGACGGCCGTGCCTGCTTTTCGCCCGTTTTTACACACCACATCGCACCAAATGCGCAGCCCGCCGGCTTGAGTACAACGCGCGCCGCGCCTTTTCATGTGCGCTGCGCGAGACTGTTGCTCTCTAGCCGGCCGGGCCGGGCCACGGGAGAATCGAGAAAGCCCGTCCTCGCTCAGCGTGTGCTTCAACGTGTTGAATCTCGTCTTGCGAGTGGGATTTTCACCGAGAAATGCCATGAGAAAACACATCTGAGCGCGCGCCGCGTCCGTGCATTCATTCAGCGGCGCCCGAGTTGAGTCTACAACGCTCTCATATCTGTTTTTAAGACCAGCCGCGGGAAGGGAGGATCCTGTGTTACACACTAACGTACAGCGTACGACTCGTGTATTCTACGTAGTTCCAAGAGAGATGGCAGAAGTCGCACCCGCTCCCGCCGCCGCGCCGGCCAAAGCGCCCAAGAAGGAAAGCAGCTTCGAGAGCAAAAAAAGCCGGCCCTAGCGTCGGCGAGCTGATCGTCAAAGCCGTTTCCTCGTCTAAGGAGAGGAGCGGCGTGTCTCTCGCTGCTCTGAAGAAAGCGCTGGCTGCCGGCGGATACGATGTGGAGAAGAACAACTCCCGCGTCAAGATCGCCGTTAAGGGTCTCGTGACTAAAGGCACTCTGGTGCAGACCAAAGGGACCGGCGCGTCTGGCTCTTTCAAGCTGAACAAGAAGCAGACCGAAGCCAAGAAGCCCGTGAAGAAAGCCGCGCCCAAAGCGAAAAAGCCCGCCGCCACTAAGAAGCCCAAGAAGGCAGCGGCCAAGAAACCCGCCGCCGCGGCCAAGAAGTCTCCTAAGAAGGCGAAGAAGCCCGCCGCCGCCGCAAAGAAAGCCACCAAGAGCCCGAAGAAGGCGAAAAAGCCCGCGACCCCTAAAAAGGCAGCTAAGAGCCCCAAGAAAGCGAAAGCTGTCAAGCCCAAGACCGCAAAGCCTAAAGCGGCAAAGGCGAAGAAGGTAGCACCCAAAAAGAAGTAAATACGTTTGTTTCTTTCATGCTTTTGTTCCTTAAACGGCTCTTTTAAGAGCCACCCATATTTTCCTTTAAAGAGCGACAATTCATGTTCAGTCAAGCTTTATGGAATCAAAGCAATACACGTTAGAAACATACAATAGTATGGATACACATATCTGCTACATATGTACACATAACCACACGCTGATGCTGATTTTAGTACAGTAGAATAGAATCCTGATCGTGATTCCTAAACGTCATTCCTGATCTCCAAAACGATCACAGAATATGTAGGATAACATATTGATACATAATAAATCAATGTTAATGATAATAAATAAATTCAGTATGTAGTTGTTACTTCGTGCTTTTGTATGAATATTCCCTTCTGTCTGTTTTCATTCGCGCGCTCGCGCTCTCTCGCTCTCACACACACACACACACACACACACACACAGGGGTGGGAGGGGTGACGCTGGAATTCGACGGCCTGTTTGTGATTGGCTAATGTGCCACTGCGTTCTTAGCGAATAAGAGAGTGGCCGTTTTGTCTATATCACGGAGAGCTCGGGGTGTAACGTTTATTTCGGAGTTGTTGTTAGAACAGATCTGAGCATCAAGATGAGTGGCAGAGGAAAAACCGGTGGAAAGGCTAGAGCTAAGGCCAAGACTCGTTCATCCAGGGCTGGACTTCAGTTCCCCGTGGGACGTGTGCACAGGCTTCTGCGTAAAGGCAACTATGCCGAGCGCGTCGGTGCCGGCGCTCCGGTCTACCTGGCCGCAGTGTTGGAGTATCTGACCGCTGAGATCCTGGAGTTGGCCGGTAACGCCGCCCGTGACAACAAGAAGACCCGTATCATTCCCCGCCACTTGCAGCTCGCCGTGCGTAACGACGAGGAGCTGAACAAACTGCTCGGCGGAGTGACCATCGCTCAGGGTGGTGTGCTACCGAATATTCAAGCTGTGCTTCTGCCTAAAAAGACGGAGAAGGCCGTCAAGACCAAGTAAACTCGTCCACTGCTGCTCTGTCAGTACCCAAAGGCTCTTTTAAGAGCCACCATCTCTGCTTCAAAAGTGCAATTTTACACCCGTTTTTCTACTGAAAGTGTGTACTAGAAAGTCAGCACGTTTGAAATGACAACACAAGCGTTATACTTTGCTAATAATTATGTGATTAACGTTAAGTAATAGTAGTAATAATAATAATAATAGTGGTAGTTAGCCTGTTGCTTAAATGAAATCTAAGGGGTGAAAGTGCACTTCTAAGACAGCATATTTATAAATAAAAAAGGACTTGATAATTTTCTAGTCATGATTTGATACCATATTTAAATAATGACTATAAGAACAATAGCAGTTAGCGTGCTGGTTAAATGAAGTCTGAGGAGTGAAAACGGTTAGTGACGGCGTTGTGTGTGTTCCTAATGAACAAAGCATTTGTGTTAGAGAGAGCGCCAATAGAATAGAATTGTGGCGGGCGTCTTGTGTTTCGAACGGTGGCAGAGAAGACGGTCCAATAGTCAAAGGTGACGTAAAACATTCTATCGAATAGCAGACGAGCGCGTTCGAGACGCCCAATCAGCGCAGGGCGGCGTTATGGCTTAAGAAGGCCGCGTTCGAGCGCGCCGTTTATTCTGTTTTTCTATCCGTGAAGTGTAGAGCTTGACACTATGGCAAGAACCAAGCAGACCGCCCGTAAATCCACCGGTGGCAAAGCGCCAAGGAAGCAGCTCGCCACTAAGGCTGCCCGCAAGAGCGCGCCGGCTACCGGCGGCGTGAAGAAGCCTCACCGTTACAGGCCTGGCACCGTGGCTCTGAGGGAGATCCGCCGTTATCAGAAGTCTACTGAGCTGCTCATCCGCAAACTGCCCTTCCAGCGCCTGGTGCGAGAAATCGCTCAGGACTTCAAGACCGACTTGCGTTTCCAGAGCTCGGCCGTCATGGCCCTGCAGGAGGCGAGCGAGGCATACCTGGTCGGTCTGTTCGAGGACACCAATCTGTGCGCTATCCACGCCAAGAGAGTGACTATCATGCCCAAGGATATTCAGCTGGCCCGCCGTATTCGCGGAGAACGCGCTTAAACCACAACTCCGTCTAACACCCACAAAGGCTCTTTTAAGAGCCACTTCATCGTCTCAGAAAACAGCAAATTTTCTTTCTTGGGCAGTTTAAGTATTAGAACGTGGTACAGAGAGAAGGAACAGTAATAATAATAATGTGTGTGTATATATGTATCTATCTATCTCTCTCTCTATATATATGTGTATGTGTGTGTGTAAATGAAGTACACGGCTTTCTATTTCTATCAACATTAGAAAAAGGTTGGTTATTTATTTTGCATTTTCATGATAAATATAGTCCTATGAGTATTACATAATGTTTGTTTTTATAGATGAGCCGTTAATTGTGGTTATGTCCGAACAATACAATGCACAGTAATGAACTGTGTCTGTAAAATAGCCCAAACCTACCTTCTGTTTCGGGCGGCGTTGTGCTGGATGGAGCTTGACTGCCCCCGTGTGTCCAAACCCGGGAACGGCAATTTTCTAGAAGCGGATTTCTGGGCAAGAGCTATTACATGATACATACATTTCATCCATCATCCCTTTTGTCCCGTCCATGATAATTGTTTTTGTAATTTAATAATTGTAGACATGACCTTATCTTTGAAATCTTCTTCCCTATTTGTGGATATTCTCTCTCTCTCTCTCTCTCTGTGTCTATATATATATATATATATATATATATATATATATATATATATATATATATATATGCATATATATGTGCACTGTATTAAATATTGTTTAATGTGTTTGTTTAAAACGAGTTAGAAGACGGTTTTAGTAGAAACATACTTCTATATTTCTCTCTCTCATACACACATTATATATATATATATATATATATATATATATATATATATATATATATATACAGTATCTCACAAAAGTGAGTACACCCCTTGCATTTTTGGAAATATTTGATTATATCTTTTCATGTGACAACACTGAAGAAATGACACTTTGCTACAGTGTAAAGTAGTGAGTGTACAGCTTGTGAGCTCTTTGAATAACTGTTCTTTTATTACTGTGACACTGTCTAAATGTACATTTTGGACTCTCAAAAAGATGGCACCCATTCACGTGCATTCTATTGACTTACAGAACTCGAATTTCCTCGAAAAATTCTTTGTGTTCGGATGAAGAAAGAAAGTCACATAAGAACTTTCTTTTTTGGTTGAAATATTCCTTTGATGAAGTTGTCCTGTTGCAGTAATACATAAAGAATGATACGAACTGGTGTTATTTTGCACATATTGAATTAAGGTTTGTTGTGTTTCCTAGTTATGATTATAGCACATTTTTCATCACAATGTCTGAATGTGTCAAGGACCACATTTCAGGGATTTCGTCATTGCACATCGTAATTGGTGTATTTTGTATTTTTAATCTAGTTTTTATCGTTGCTGGGTTTTTTTTCTAGTCATCCACCAGTATTGAAGGCCATCTCAGTGCCAGGGAGGGCCTCCAGCCGTCTCTACTGGCATTAGGAAGGATCAAGGGCAGGATTGACAAATTCTACGTGGTAGTGGATAAGCACCTCATCCCTTGCACAGGAACCAGCTCCTTGAGTGCTATAGATGAACTCTTCAAAGTCCACTATGTGTTCAAACTGTCATATGAGGAAGCCCTTGTCAACATCTTTACCTTCCTGCAGACTACGATCTACAACATTGATGTTGGTCTTACAAGTGAGTCTCCCAGAGTAAAGGAATTTTGTGCGAAGCTTTTGAACCAGGTTAAATGTTAGTGTTTCTGTTGTCAAAGTCTGCATGCAAAGCCACGAGAGTCACGCACAGTTTCTATCCTTCGTTAAAGTTTGTGCGCAGCGTGGCTGTAGCCGACAGTATGTGACTTGGGTGAACTTGTAAAAGCCCGGAGTTTGAAGTTCTACATGCCTTTTGATCTACAGGGTCCAAATGGGTCAGATGAATATATTCACTATGAGGTGAATATATTGCACCTCAATTCATGCTGGTTTGTTACATCTAAGATACTGTGTTGAAAATAAAAGTTCAACCTTATACAGCAACTGATGTGTTGGCTGTTCTTTTATTGACGAGTACACACATTTTAAAGGTCTGCATTTTTAGGCAGACAGGGTGTAGATCACATTTAATTACACTAGTGTTGAAAATAACTCCATCAGGTTGAGCTATTGACACATTTACTGTAGATTCAACACTTTCTTAGTGTAAATGGAGCCTGTGAGGAGTAAAAAAACTACACCAATTGTGCTAACAGTGAAAACTTACAGTGCTTGTTCAACACTATGAGAGTGTAGAAAAAAAAAAACAATACTGAAAGTGTAAATTGAACTCTATTTAGTGTGGACCTATATAAACTCTTGATAAGTGTTAATTTTAACACTGTGAGTGTAAAAATAACACTTTAAAATTTGCTGTGTACAATCAGAAATGATTGGGAAAAGGGTAAAGGTGGTGGAGGGGTAGCAACTTTTGTAAGAAATGATGTGAGATATAATCTAATCAATAAAGGGAAAGAACACGAATCTGTGGTAGTCAAAATACGGACAGAAAAAGACAGTATAACGATATTCAACTTTTACAATGCCTGTAATAGACAGAGCACCGATACTCCAAATGCAGTATGTGGGTTGACGTGAGGGAAATTAGTATGGTGTGGGGATTTTAACACACACACACACACACAGCACAATACAGGGGAGTAAGAATACAGATATAAATGAATCAGTGATCGAGGAATTTATACACGATAAAAATTTGGTATGTGTTAATGACGGGAAGGACACGTGGTATTGTAGTTCACATAATGCAGAAAGCGCTATCGATCTGACAATAACGTCAACTGAAATTGCAGGAATCAACACACGGGAGGGTTTAGACCAGTCGACAGTAGGTAGCGAGAACGCCAAGGTGGAAGTTAGAGAAAGCCGACCAGCAGATGTTCCAAACGTAGAGCGAAATGAAACGTGTGGGATTAGCGAATAAGGATATAACAGATGTCGAAGAAACGAACGGAAAAGTGACCACGGCCATTATACGACCAGATGAAGAAACAATGCCAAAAAAGATAGGAAGTAAACGAAGAAAGAGCGCTGCCACGGTGGGATGAGAGCTGTACTGTAGCAATTAAAAATAGAAATAAAGCTTTTAGGAAACTCGAAGCTCACCGTACACTGGAAACTTTGATTAACTATAAAATGGCGCAAGCAGTAGGTAAGAAAACAATCAGATCAGCAAAACGTGTATATTGGAGACAATTCTGCAATAAAATTGGAAGAGAAACCCAGCTATCGGACATATGGAGAACAATTAGGAAAATGAGTGGAATAAGAAACAGTGTAGAAATACCAGTGTTAAATAGCAACAATAAAAATGCAATCAGCAATGCAGAAAAAAAACAGAACTTTTGGTAAAAACTTTTGTGAAGCTCCACAGTACTGAAAACCTATCCTCAACAGCCAAGCAGTGTAGAGATCAGACACTTGCCCAAAATCCAGGGATAGTAGAAAGAAGGACTTGCCATTTACTCTATTTGAGTTCAAAAGAGTTATATCAAACGCACGGCAAACGACATCAGGGAAGTACAGTACATGCTATAGCATGTTAGGCCACATGAGAGACATCACGCTTGATGTATTATTAAGACTGTTCAATATGGTATGGAATACAGGAAAAATCCCACTAACACGGAAACGGTTCCAATACTCAAACCCGGCAAATACAGTCAGATCCGTCAAGTTACAGACCCACAGTGTTAACGTCACAGGGAAAACTACAGAGAGGATGATAACAGATAGATTAGATCACTATATAGAAAGTAAACTTCTTCTCTCACCGTATCAGTCAGGATTTCGTAAAGGGAGGTTGAGAATGGTAGAATCCATTTTATGCCTAGAGCAAGTACCATTAAGTAGAGCAGATGTTAAAACCATTATAAAGGGACACATAAAATACGGCAGGAATACTGGGACATATGTATGAGGCAAGGCAGGAACCCAAAGGAAGAGATGATAATTATGTGTCTTAGAATAGTTCATGCTGGCTTATATCTAACATTACACAGAATAGGAAAACACCCCACTGGACTCTGCACACACTGCAATACACAAGAGACGGTAAAACACATTCTGTTAGACTGCAAAAGATATCAGGAGGAGAGAACTGAGCTAGAGATGTGAATTGGAATGCAAAACATGACACTAAAGAACTTGCTGGGGAAAAAACATCCGGGAAAATGCACTGTCCCCTAATAAACTATCTAAAAAATACTGGAATAAGTGAAAGACTGTAGTAATTTAGTATGAACATCTAGTATTCAGGAACTCAGGACTCAGAACTCAGGTGCAGGTTTTCATTCTGACCAAGCAGAAACCACACCCGAGTCTACTGAAAGTCAAGATCGACCGATTAAACAGGTGGAGTCGGGTGTGACTCCTGCTCAGTTTGTGGATTAGATCGGACAAAACCGATTGAGCTTAGGCTAGCAAATCAGTCTTAATGAAGTTTTCATAAGGTTCAAGCCTTAATGACCTACCAGCACAATAGTTAAAATCAGATATTGGGGGAAAATTATTACTTCTCAAAGCATATAGTTAAAAGAAATAAAAGCAAAGGCTCAAAACTGTTTGTCCAAAAGAAGTTTGTTGTATCACAAATTCAGTAGTTTGGAGAAAATGGGAGAGCTTGTGGCAGATACTGCAAATGTTTGTCGGCTTTAGAAAAAAGCAACATAAGTGCAGGGGTCAAACCCCCATTTCATAAGAACAAGCTAAAATCCCACACATTAATCATATAGACAAAATTTTAGCTTCAGAGTAAAGAGGATAAAGCAGTTTCAAAGGAGAAGTTTACACAACAGTCACATTCATAGAGAAACAAGCTATTCTTCGACTGGAGCAAACTTTGCATGGTAGCTATCATTCATTAACACGGCTAGCATGCTAGAAATCACATGTGCTCACTTTCATTCAAACTGAAAGCATATGAATAGATGGTGAAGAGTAAATAAATTTAAAGTCTAGATGAAAAGAACAAATGTTGAATAAAAGTTGACTAGGTGGGTGGGAAACAGTCAGTAGGAAAGTAGGAAGAGCTGAACAGAGCAGCAAAGACAAGAGTAAGACATTGTTAGTTGTAGGGGAGAAAGCATGTCCAACAAGCAAATGTGATTATAGGTGTAGGTCAGAAGACTCCCTCTGTCTTTGCCAGCGTCCGGGCTTCGCCACTCGGGCTGGCGCTCCTCGTACGAGGTGCGGCGCTCCGCTCTTGTAGTCCCGGGCCAAACAGGCGCGCCTAGTTAGCACCAGCCAGCCCATCCGGCCTCCTCCTCTTAACTCAGTCCGATTCCTCCCTGACCCTAACGAGCACAGTCACCCAAATGCCCTTTATCCCAGCTCCGCTATTGCCTTGTGTGTGTGTGTGTGTGTTGTATTCCATGCTGCTAGAACATTCTTTTGAATGACTTTGTGCTACTGGAACACTGTTTTGAATGACTACATGCTACTACAACAGTATTTAGAATTTTTATGTGCTTCTAGAACCTCAGTTCGAATTTCTACATGCTACTAGAATACCATTTTCAGTTACTTCCTGTTGCTACAATCTTAATACGAATAACTTTGTGCTGCTAAAGCCCCATTTTGCATTGCTCAGATTATACAACCCCGAGAAACCGTGCTACAACCCTGTTGAGATTTACTCATCTCTGCATTTAGCAGACTGCTAGAATTACCCAAAATCCTGAAAATTCGTGGGAGAGCAGCGCTTCAGAAGTCCCCCTCCCCCTATTAAGTAGTGCCAATGAGATAGTTACAGCAATGTGTAATGTCCAATAAGCTCAAAAAGAGTTGGATTCCTCGCACACTTTAATCTACTTGGCCAATCAAACACAATTATGAACTGGGATTCTGATAGCTGTGCACCTTTAACTCACTGTGTAGGAAAATGAGGTCAGCTATATAGACAACAATTTTCATTACGTATTTAATTACTTCGATTGAGGTCATTATTAGAAGTAGTAGTAGTAGTAATAGTAAAATACCTACAACCTACCTTCTGTTTTAGGCGGCGTCGTGTGTTGTGCTGGATGGAACATGACTGCCCTCGTGTGGCCAAACTCGGGAACGGCAATTTCCCAAAAATTTCAGTATTCTGTTATTAAGCTTTTAATGGCGGTGTTTAGAAGTCTATATTTATAGTACTTAGCAAATAGTGGGGTAAGAAGTATTAGATGCTATGAAAATTCATGTCTCTCTCACCACTGGGGCAGAGGTGGCTTAGTGGTTAAGGCGCTGGTTTACTGATCAGAAGGTCAGGTCACCATATCATGACCCTGTGCTCTGACCCCAGCTTCCTGACATGTTGGGGTATGTGAAGAAAACAATTTCACTGTGCTCTATTGAATATGTGACCAATAAAGACTCATTATATAGACTTATACATGACATTTTTAATTCTAAAACAGCTGCTAAACTATGTGCAGACTAAATTATGTGCAGATGTAAAAAATGCTAAACACATTCTCTATTTGTGTGTGTGGTTTTTTGTACTGTATGTGTATTTCATCAGTGTTGCTATGAGCTTATTTCTCATAGAATAATAATAATAATAATAATAATAATAATAATAATAATAATAACGCAGCTCATCAGTGTTATTACTGTGCATTGTCTAGTTTTCACGTATCAAGGACAACACACGGAGCTTCTGAACTGTTTAACAGTATTATTATTATTATTATTATTATTATTATTATTATTATTAGGGCTGCAACTAACGATCATTTTCATAATCGATTAGTTGGCCAATAATTTTTTTGATTAATCGTATGGGGTGGAGCGAACTTTCAGTACCATTTGTTTTTGTTTATTTAAAATAAAGTCCACAGACTGAGTGTAACAAATATAAACTTCACAGTAAAACATTACACAACTGCTTGTACAAAACAGAAAAGAACCCAAATACACACACACACACACACACACACACACACACACACACACCAGAATATATATTATTAATTTAGGACTATAGTTTAATTCGGTGCTTTTTGTTTTTTTTTTTGACCCAAAAACTGATCACAGCATTGTTCCACTGAATTATTTATAGTAAAAACACTGATCACAGTTAGCTGTGAGAAAAATGACTGCTGTCCGGACCACTGGGATTTTAGTTCTTTCACCTTTCTCCTTCTCAGCCCGCTTTTTGGAGGAGAGTCGGTGTGGTAGTTTTTATGAAGGGTCCGAAAATGGCGCTCCACATTCCCTTTCTTAGGTATAGCGATGGTAGACTGGCAGATGAGGCAAACGCACTTCCAAAATGACACAGTGAAAAAAAGTCCTCCTCCCACTCCATATGGAAATGGTAAGTTTTAGGCTTCTTACTTGGTCCAGCTTCTTTACTCATTTTTAAACCCTTTCTCAAGTTCAAAAGAAATAAATTGGAGGCTAACTGGGCAACTCGCAAGCTTGCTAGAGTTTTGCAGCACTTAGCGCCGTTGTATGTGCATGTGCGGCGATGACTGGCTGCCCTGTATGTCAATCAAGTGACACATTTTATAGCGAGGACGGATGATAGGCTGAAGTGATTTTTTTTAACGTCATGCGATCTACCCACACTACCTTCGCGATCGACCGGTAGATCACGATCGACGTATTGTGCACCCCTGCTATAGAACATAGTTCGATTAACAGCACACGTCATTACATTCCCCGCGCCACGCCGTCCGACGTCCCTCCAGAATTTCACGTATCGACATACAGTTCGTCTTCATTATGGTACCGTATACAGTTTTGGGTGTTTTTATTTAAAAAAATTTTCGAACGCTTCAAAAAATTTTTTTGATTGCACGGTGGCTTAGTGGTTAGCACGTTCGCCTCACACCTCCGGGGTCAGGCGTACGATTCCCACCGTGGCCCTGTGTGTGCAGAGTTTGCATGTTCTCCCCGTGCTGCGGGGGTTTCCTCTGGGTACTCCGGTTTCCTCCCCCAGTCCAAACACATGCATGGTAGGCTGATTGCGTGTCTAAAGCATCCGTAGTGTATGAATGAGTGTGTGAGTGTGTGTGTGTGATTGTGCCCTGTAATGGATTGGCACCCTGTCCAGGGTGTACCCTGCCTTGTGCCCGATGCTCCCTGGGATAGGCTCCAGGTTCCCCGTGACCCTGAAGAGGATAAGCAGTATAGAAGATGGATGGATGGACGAACGCTTCAAGGTTAATTATTTGTCATGCTATACATGCAAATAGACGATGTACTGAGTGATTACGATTACAATAATTTACGGCTGCAACAACTAATCGATAATAATCAATTATGAAAAGCGTCGGCAATGAATGTCATTATCGATTAGTTGGTCTGCTGACGTCACGGGTGGCGTTTACGTATGACGTCGCTTTCATGAAAACACAGGTGCAAAACAGATAACCCGGCAGTAAAAAAAAAGTGTGCGTCCCAAGTCATCTAAGGCATGGGAGCATTTTACATTGAATGCAGCAAAGAAGATGGTAACGTGCATGTTCTTCAAAGTGGAGTTTGTGTGACACGGGACTACCACAGTGATGTACGAGCACATGAAACGAAAACACGTTGGTGTCATGGACGAAGGTGGAACATCAGCACGGTAAGCAAAAACCTGAGAATATCCACATTATATGAAGATGTGAAATGGTATAGTCTAGTTTAATTCCATGCTATTGTGTAAAAAGCTTTGTTTACTAACTTCGGGACAGTCACACTAGATGTATTTTGTCTCGAGCATCAGGTTGTGCAGCATATTGATGGATTAAAATTGCGCTACCACAGAAACAGGTTAAATTAAACACGGTGTGAACAAAGTCAAGCAGTAAATCTAAAGGCAGCTGATAACAGCAGCAGTAAAAGATTTTTTAGTCACTGTAGCGGTTTTCATCGAATGCTTATGCGTTAGTGTATAATTGTTCCTGTCCTTTTAAACAAGCCTGTTAGCTTGCTGCGTTTCTCTGTGTGTCTGCTACAGTTAACTTTGATCTGTTTTTCAAATGCCATCTACTGCGGCTCTACTATGTTACATAAATGAACAGAATGAATTATATATTTGAGATATTTTTGGTTTATATTGTCACATCTGAAGTACAGCATGTCTGTGTAAAAGAAATTTAACAAAAATGGTTAAAACATGTATTAATTATATATTATTTAGATTTCTTATATTAATCATGGTTGTCATCAGCAATTATCATTATAAACAATGAAAATATTAATTTACATATAAATTGCTTCTTGCATACTCAATTGCTGTTTATTTATTTATTTATTTATTTATTTATTTCAGAAAGAAACAGCTCTCCATGAGTGAATTTGTTCGGAGGAGAAATCCCCCATGCACTAAAACTAAATTTTTAGCTTTGTTTTTGATTATTTATATTTTGGGTATTATTTAAAGTTTTGCTGCTTAAAACTGGACAAACTGTAGACAAATGACCAACGTTTGAAAGGTTTAAATGTAAAAAGTTATATAAATAATAAACAAAATCTAATTGGAAAAAAAAGTTTAGTTTTTAAAAAAAAAATCAGATTAATCAGAAAAAAATTATCGTCAGATTAATCAATTATCAAAATAATCGTTAGTTGCAGCCCTACAATAATTAAAGAACAATACATCATACTTTTTATGAGCCTGTGAATATAAACCTGCAATTCCCTTCAAGTCATCATTACTGTATGAGTTGATCTTATAGAAAATTAAAGCGCACCCATTATGGCTTTGAAACGTGCCTAATTTTGTTTTAAAGGTCTCATACAATAGATTTATATGCATCCAAGGTAAAAAAAAGGGTTTAATGTGGTCATAATTTAAATTGCAACATTACCTTTTTTTTCCACCCAGCATCAAAACCGACTCGTTAAATGATCCATTCTAAAAGATTCACTCTAAACTCCTCCTTTCAGAGAGCATACGCTGCTCTGATTGGTCAGGTGTCCCAGTCTGTTGTGATTGGTCTACCGCTGTCAGCGTGTCGAAAAGGAAACACCCACTACCATAACTAGTTTCAGCTCTTAAGAATCGGTTCCTTCTTTTGTGGGTTAATAACTCCGTTTGTCGTACGCTTTGATTTTTGAAACTTTTAAACATAATAGGTGCACTTTAAAATAAAAAAAGAATCAAGACTTATAAAAAGGTACATCTTACATACTATACAAACCATATATTCAGCAGAACCTTTTTGTTTCAAAGTAACTGACAGGTGATGAACATTTAGCACATAGCTGGAGGGATATTAGTGATTATGGATCTTCGGGAAACAAACAGGATTTGAACTCGCAGCCGTTCAGGCCACATGCTTGGTCAAACTGCAGATTTGCAGTGTCAGTGTTGTGAAGACTATTGTTACTTGTTACTGGTACTCAGCTGTTGTCAGAAACACTAGACTGGCTCATGCTGGAGTCAAAATTGAAAGAGTAAAGGCTCACAGGGACAAAACCGTTTATCGTCCTTTTAACTGCACGGATATTTAATCTACAAGTTACCAGGCAACTTGACAACATTCTGCAAGGCAACCCAGTTTGAGGAAGGGCATTACTGTTTGCTCAAACCTTTTGTAGCGTTGAACTACATCATAATGACCAAACTGTAAGGAGAAGTGCAGAGAAGCAGAGCTCTAGCACATTTAATTGATGTCATGTCATGCAGAGCTGATGGAATAGTAACTTTGACATTTGAATGTTTCCCGCTCATGTTCACAAAGCTCCAGCCCAGGATCTATGGTTGCCCATAGAGTGTCTCTAAAATGATTGACAGGAGGCACATCCAAACACAAACAAGCTTTCCAGACCAGAAGTCTGTTTTTTTAAACAGGTTTTCTAAGTGACTTGATGCACTTTTGCTAAGGCCACAACTTAATCCATTATTTTTATCATGTTCTACATATCTCCCAGGTTATTTGTAGAAGTGAAAAATAAATAAATAAATAAAAGTATTGCACCTTTAAAGGAAGAACAATGCGCTCATTTTTTTACTTTACAGTCCCCACAAAACAACTTTGAGAGCTGTGATTTGATTCTGTATGACGACGTATTTCTTTTTGAAACAGGAAATAAGAGTGGTGGCATGTTGAAGTGTTACACAACAGCTAACAGTGTTTGGGATACGCCCAGCTCTGAAGAACATTGATGCTAATGAGCTGCTACTCTTGAGCAAGACCCGCCTCAAGACCCACACATTCCTACACATTCTAGAGACCATTTAATTGGACGAACACAAGTCTAGTGCATGTTGAAGCATTAAAATTGTATCATTTTTCCCCAGAAGTGACTTTAAAAGTTTTTGTTTTTTTTAAACTATGGTATTGGAGGCCATAAAGGTACAAAAACATCTCGAAACACCAGTTTTGATTTCAGGAGCAGCAATTTAAAGACTTTACCAGAACAATCAAGAAAATTTATGAAAGATAAAAATATAAAGATTTGATAGCCAAAATCAAAAAAAGAATACAAACAAGTATAAAATTAAATTCATTTGACCTGAAATGTGAACAGAACTTCCATCCAAGCCCTAAAACTAGATAAAGAGAACCCAATTAAACAAATGCATTATAGTTTTCACATTTATTCACTGAGCACAATTACCCAACATTAAACACCTTTGCTGAAAAAAGTATGTCAACTTTTGATTTCAGTAACCGGTGTGAGACCTTCGAGCAGCAATAACGTGAAGCAAACATTTCCAATGACTCAATCAATCCTGCACAATGGGTTTGAGGAATTTTGGCTCACTCCTCCTGCTTCAACTCAATGATGCTGGCAGGCTTCTTTGCATGAACTGCTCTTTTTAGGTCCTTCCACAACATTTCTATTGGGTTAAGGTCTGACTTGGCCATTCCAAAATGTTCAATTTCTTCTGCTTTAACCATTTCTCTGTAGACGTACTTGTGTGCTTAAGGTCGTTGTCTCTGCTGCAAGGCCCACTTACAGTTAAGCTTGAGTTCACAGACAGATACCCTGACATTCTCCTGGTACAATCTAGGAT
Source organism: Ictalurus furcatus (assembly GCF_023375685.1). Lineage (NCBI taxonomy): Eukaryota > Metazoa > Chordata > Actinopteri > Siluriformes > Ictaluridae > Ictalurus > Ictalurus furcatus. The sequence goes on along the minus strand of NW_026521049.1, from coordinate 46,743 downwards.
TCATAGGTCCGTCAATAATGGCAAGCTGGTTCGGACCCAAAGCAGCCCCAAACCATAATGCTGCCACCCCCATGCTTCACGGTTGGGATGAAGTTCTTATGTTGGGATGCTATTTTCGGTTTGCATCAAACAATGATTTTCAATTAAAGTAAGAAGTTCTATTCTGGACTCCTCTGTCCACAGAGCATTCTTCCAATAGGCTCCTGGCATATCCACATGGACTTGAGCAAACTTCAGACAGGCAGCAGTGTTCTTTTATGGAAAGTAGTGGCCTGTAGGTTCTCCGATGTTACCCTGGGGTTCTTTATGACTTACTGTGATATTATTCACCACACCCTTGGAGTGATCTTTTTTGCTGGACGCCCACTGCTTGGGAGAGTAACAGTGGTGCTGAATTTCCTCCATCTGTATGTCATTTACCTCACAGTGGATTGGTGGAAGCCAAACTCTTTAGAAATGGCTCTGTAACCCTTTCCAAGCCGGTGAGCATTGACAACTCTCTTTTTCTGAGGTCCTCAGGAATGTCCTTTGATCGAGGCAGGGCAAACTTCCATAAACCTGTGTGGTGAAGACCAGACTTTGATGGTGAAGATCCAAGTTAATGTTCTTGAAACATGGGCGGTCCTAATTGCCATTCCCTTGATTGAAATGCCTGACTTCAATCAGCCCCATTTAAATGAACTCGTACTCCTAGACTTCACATACCTTTTCCTACAAAGATATTTAACGCTGGATCATTTTTGCTTAATAAATAACTGTAAAAACTACTGTTTTTTTTTTTCATCTGTTGTTAACCGGGTTCTCTTTTACCTAGTTTAAGGACTTGGATGAAGATCTGATCAGATTTCAGGTTAAATGTATGGAGAAATACAGAAAACTGTAAACGTTAAACTTTCTAGCTGCACAGTAGCTGTAGATCAAATGAGTCATATTTGCTTGCAGTATAAGTAGGTTGCTTATTTGCTTGCAGTCGCTCACGTTTTTGTGGTAGGAAATCGTGTTATTGACACAGGGCTGTCGATGCATGTATGTTTAGACCAGGCATGGGCAAACTACGGCCTGAGGGTCATATACGGCCCGTTGGGCTTTTTAATCCGGCTTTAATCCGAACTTGTCCAAATTATATGATTAAACCTCAGTGTGGTGTATTACTCTCTACTTCACTTTTTCGCTTTGCCCTTTGAGCCCTCCTGTAAAAATGAGTGGACCAAAGAAAAGAAAAGTGGACAGTGAGTGCCGAGTGTTTAATAAGGAGTGGACAACAAAATATTTTTTCACTGAAGTCCGATCAACGGTTGTATGCCTGATATGCCAAGAAACTGGAAAAAACACTGGGCTGTTGAAAAGAATCCAGGACAAAGTGAAGGAGGAAAACCCTGAGCAGGATGTTATTTTCCTTCACTGCATCATTCATCAGGAATCTCTGTGTAAGTCTATATTGCAGCTTCATCATGTCGTGAATCCAGTCGTAAAACTTGTTAACTTTATACGAGCAAGGGGACTTCAGCATCGTCAGTTTCTTACGTTCCTGGAGGAAACTGATGCGGATCACCAGGACTCCTCTACCACTCTCGGGTCCGCTGGTTAAGTTTGGGCAAAGTGTTTCAACGAGTGTGGGAGCTCAAAGAGGAAATTATCGCATTTTTGGAGTTAATGGGGAAATCCAACGAATTTCCTGAGCTAAGCGACAACAACTGGCTTTGTGACTTTGCGTTTGCTGTGGACATATTTTCACACATGAATTAGCTGAACGTCAAGCTACAGGGGAAAGATCAGTTTGTGCACGACATGTACACAAATGTTAGAGCCTTCAAATCCAAGCTGACTTTATTCTCCAGTCAAATTTCAAACAAATCTCTCTCTCATTCCCCCACACTAGCCATGCAGAAAGAGGCGTCCCGAAACGTGAAGAAATACAGCAAATCACTGGGCGACCTGCACGGAGAATTCTGCCGTCGGTTCAGCTGGTGTCCTGTCCGCCATCACAAGACCCTGAAACAGCACCACAGGAGCTGCAATTGGAACTGATCGATCTTCAGTCTGACTCCGTCTTAAAGGAGAAGTTCAACTCTCTTAAACTGAATGACTTTTATGCTTCACTTAATGAAGAGACGTTTCCAAACCTCCGGAGGACGGCACAGAAGATGCTGACATGGTTTGGCTCGACCTACGTATGTGAGCAGACATTCAGCGTCATGAACATCGACAAAGCCCATCACAGATCCAGGTTAACTGACCAACACCTTGGATCTATCCTGAGAATTGCCACAACAAAACTAACTCCAGAGTTTGATGCACTGGCAAAAAAGGGAGATCAACAACACTGTTCCCACTGAAACTGGACGTGAGTTTCTCTACTGTGTTATCAAATTAATGCATTTGGAAAACAATTGGTACAATGAGCCTTGCATATTCATGCTTTGGTACCTGTTAAAGGCCAAATCCTTTCATGTAATGGCTTTTACATGTCATTTATATTAGTGCACAGAAACACTCCATCCGTTTGTTCCTGGCCCGGCCCCTCTGTCAAATTTTAGAACCCATCGTGGCCTGCGAGTGTCATGAATAAAATCAGCCTTTTAGCCTAGGTCAAAAACTCCAGAGACAGAGAGTTTAGTAGATGTCAAAAAGTAAATAAACTTTATTGAACATCAATAAAGTGTGACAGTCTGCAGAGTGTCTGAATTATGCATACACAAACATGTCTTTATATACCTATCTCCACAGCATAGTCTCTGTAGGTGCAGTTTTGCCTTTCCTCGTTGAAAATAGACCAATCTTCTTTTGCCACAATTAAATATTCATGTCTATGTGTTATGTTAAATTTGTGGAACATGCGCAGTTAGTTGTTTTTCTTGAAAAGGTTTCATGAGGACAAGGTTTCTTTTACAAAAAAAGGTTTCACACAGGCTTGTGTGTCTTGACCTTGACTCCATTCTTAGGCCTCAATGAGCATCTGTCTGTCTCTATCAGTTGTCCCCGCTGATATCTGCCTCCTTTCCCGAGGCCCTCTCCTAACTCCCTAATTTGTATCTGCCTCAAAGTTATTTACTCACGCATGCGAATATCTACTGCCAATTTTTATTGCTGTGGAGACAGGAGACAGCTAATACAGAAGAACAATTGTTATGCACTGAAACACAGAGTTCATTCAACTCAAATCCACTCAGAATAGAACTTGATCAAACATTGTTCTATGGATTTAGATTATGCTTCTAACTGTTGATTATACATATAGATGATGTTTTTTAACCAATATTGATTATACGATAATGCGCAAGTAATAATTCTAAATGTTGGTTACATATTGAATTCACTTCATTAACATATCCAAATGTCAGTTACACATATTGTTTGCACTTCAGATATTTTCCATATATTCTCCCCCTCTGGGGTTTACTAAGCCCCATCTAGCTAGAGAGAGTAATCTCACAATCCAGTCCCTTCCAACTAGTGATCAATGTATGACCACGTCAGCCTTCTACCAATGACCAAATCCTGAAACCACTCTCTCTGGAGACCAGAAACAAACATCTCCTCTCCCATTGGCTAGAAAGGAGTAAAAGATTCTGTCTCTTTCCCTACCCACAAAAATCAAGACATTGTTTGTAAGCGTGAGTATGCGTTTGGTTCAGCACTTGCCTGTGGTTGTCATCGTGATGTAGAGTACACAGTTGATTAAGCACATATAGCTGGAATCTGTTCCCTCCTGTTGCAGCCGATCAGAGTTCCAATCTGGCTCACTGATTGTCTCATTCAGTTTTAGTTCAGTACTGTTTTGGAGACTAGTCAAGGGCTGAAAAGTCAATTATGGAAAAGTCGTCCTGTAAGGAATGTCTGCTTGGGCCTCTTTCTCTTTCAGCAGGTGTATCAGGCTCGTCAGAACCGCTCTCAGCAGCAGGAGCCCTTCTTTCCTCCTGCTCTGTTGGTACGACCCCTGACAGACCTTCTTCTTTGCCATCGCCTGAGACTGCCATTCTCCCTTATCTTCATTTAGACCCTCTCTCATGTCTTGTCTTGTTCTTTCTTCTGCAATGTCAACCACTGGATCGTCCCCTTCGATCAGCTGATCCTCCTTTCTCCTAGGTCTTAATCTAGGTGCTCACTTTGTATGGCCCTTCCCTTCTGGGCTGGAACACCCCTAGGTACACCTGCTCTCCAGGAGTCACAGGACATGGAACTTCTGTCTCCTCTCTCGGTCCCCAGCTCTGGTCCTGTGAATAGATAGCTTCATACATAGCAGTTAGTTATCACATATATGCTCTTAGTCCCATCTGTAATTACTTCAGCGGCAGTTCTTCATAAGGACCTCTCAGGTATGACACAGACATGGGTCGGCCCGTAGGCATTTCATGCGGTGTTAGATGCATATTTCTGTTAGTCTGCATGCGATAGGTCATTAGTGCAAGATGTAGAGCATCTACCGAAACGAGTTTAGTGTTAGCACAAATTGCGTTAAGCTTAGCCTTAAAGGTACCACTTACCTTTTCCACTATTCCCTGTGACTGAGGGTGATAAACACATCAAAATTTTAATTTAATCACAGTTACTGTAACACTGTTTTTTAAACGAACGCTGAGCCGTTGTCAGAGCTAATCTGAGATGGTATGCCGTCTCTAGGAATTACCTCTCTGGTTAAAAATTGAATCACTGTTCCAGCAGTTTAGTCTGCTGGTGGCATTGCCTCCCTCCATCTGCTAAACCTGTCTATCACCAAGTGCTTAAACGGCTGGCATTGATATGAGCCCTATCGATACTGATTTTCCCTTTCTGACATTGTTTTGAGCATAAATTTCACACTCAGATTATTATTCACCATTGCCTGCAAGTTTAAAAAAATAATAATAATTATCCATAATTGCCTGTAAGTCCAGAGACCAGTCCTCTTGCTGTTTTATCTTTTCCCATAACTTCCCCCTCGCGCACTGGTTAAAACCATGTGCATCTGAAATTCATACAGTGAGAAGTGCAGTAGGTACAATCAGAATTCAATTAAACTATTTGCTCGGTATGTTAAAGTGGCGTTCCAGCACTTTTACTAAAACCTCACTGCATTCAAACAGCTCCAAACAGATGACACAATCCATGGGCATAATCAGAGTCAGTATATATATTAGCAATTCTACCCGTAACCAGTTCGCACTCTGTAGTGATAGCTTTTAATTTGGCCAATTGGGCAGAACAGGGTGCTCACAAAATCTTCCAGATGGAACGTCTAAAAAGTTCAAACTTTGGCTCGAGGAAGTATGAATTTCGGCTAGGCAATCGTGAGTGTTCTCAGTGACTGGCTCCACAGAATTAATTAGACAATACAACACTACAGTTGGTGTATTAGACACACTGATAGGTTTAATATTAAAATTTTGGGTGACACATAGAATAACTTCATATCCTGTTCTTTGATGAGCTGTCGTGTTGCATGTGGATCTAATTCAAAATAGAAGTGACCTGGTGTGATGAGTGTAAGATCAACGTGTGAGAGCAATTTTCCCAGTGATCTGTACTAAGAGAGCAGCTCGAGCCATGGCACGCAAACGTGCTGGCGATCCTTGTGCCACCAAATCCAATGTTTTCGATAAATAAACTAAAGACCTGCGAGCGCCCCATACTCCTGAGCCGGGACCCCCGCAGCGACAACCCCTCTCTCAGATGGTTAATACAGGATAGAATAAAGCAGGACAGAATAATGAGAGCGCTCTGAAGTGCTTGTACTAAACCACTACTATATATATGAAACTCAGAGCATGACATCATTCTGTGTACCGATAAGAAGCAGTTTGAGGCAGTTCAAACAGGCTTTGTTTTAGGATCTTAGATGATGTTTAGACGAACCTTGAACAGAAGAACATGTTTGTGTCTCTGTAAGCAGATAAACATTCTGATTTCAGTGACATCACATGGCCTTCTGAGTCGTTATCCTCACATGAGAATGAAACAGAACAAGAATAAAACTATTTCAAAGTAAAAATGAATAATTTCCCTCACAGTGTAATGAACAGAATCTGCTGTTTGTTAATAACTGGAATCTGTTCTGGGAGCGTCCTAGGTTGTTTCGTCCTGATGGCCTGCACCCCAGCAGCCTCGGAGCAGAACTGTTGTCTGACAACATCTCCAAGACGCTACACACCAAGTGACTGTCTACCGTAAGCACATCTTCTACAATAACAACGTTCATCATAAGCAATGTTCAATTAATAGTCCAACACCTGTAGTACATTCTATAGAGACTGTGTCTGTTCCCCGAGCTACACAAATACATAGACAATTTCAGAATGTTTTTAGTAACCTAATTAACCTTAAATTAGATCATACATCCAGCACCTTTAATCTGAAGCTAGGACTATTAAACATTAGATCTCTTACGTCTAAGGCTCTTATTGTTAACGACATCATTACTGATCAGGAATGTAATTTAATGTGTTTAACGGAAACTTGGATTAAACCAAACGAGTACATAGCATTAAATGAAGCCAGTCCTCCTGGATACAGTTATGTACATCAGCCTCCTTCAACTGGTAGAGGAGGAGGTGTTGGTCTCATCCATAGTCAAAATCTAGTCGTCACACAAAAACCTAATCATGAATTTAATTCTTTTGAAATTCTTTATACCAGCATAACTTATGTAGCCACAAAAAATAAGTCAATTCCTCTAATTATTATTTACAGACCCCCAGGGCCATATGCTGAATTTCTTAGTGAATTTGCAGACTTTATCTCAAACCTGGTTGTGTCTGTAGATAAAGCATTAACCGTCTGAGACTTTAATATTCATTTTGATAACCCAGAAGACCCTCTGAGAACAGCGGTTGTGTCCATCTTAGATTCAGTAGAGGTCAATCAGAACGTAATCGGGCCTACTCATAATGGCGGTCACACTCTTGACCTCATACGTACGGACTAAATATAGAAAATATTGTAACACTTCCACAGTCTGAAGTTGTCTCCGATCATTCTTATCTCGTTCATAATACGTATGGATCATATTTCCACCTCGCCACCGCATAAAATGTACTTTCACATCAGCTACTGCACCGAGCTTCATCAATAACCTCGCACAGACATCAGTTAGATTTGGATCACCGTCTGATCCGACAGAACTCAATCAGGCGACCGAATCAACGCTCCGCTACACGCTAGATCAGAGGTGCCCAAACTAGGGCCTGCGGGCCAAACTTGGCCCTTCACAGGAAAAAGTTTGGGCACCTCTGCGCTAGATAGATTAGAAAATGTTGTTGGCATTAAGGGAACGGTCTTCTCCTGGCTCAGGTCTCATCAGACCGATCGTTATCAGTGTTGGAGAAGATTTTTGATAGAAATAAAACACAAGGGCAATAAAATATGGAGAATGAGACTTTATTGAGAATAAGGGAAAGAGCAGAGTCACGCTCTCTTCCTTATAGACAATGTCTCTTAAAAGTTAACTACAGCAAGGCGTAGGGCCTGACCAAAAAGAGGAAGTGCAGCACACAGCACACACACCCAAGAGCATGAACACACTCACTCTCACACACACCCAGAGTAATCAGAATAACAACGCAATGGCTAATGATTATTTTACTAAATCATACAGTACATATGCTAATAACAATGCAGAAAAAGCACACAGGTGATAAATGTCCTCACTCAAATACATTTATAATCTGAGTAATAACCCGAAGTATAAAGAACTGCAATGGGTATTAACTGCATTACCTTGAACAAACATCTTAAAATACCACACAATTCTTAGTATAATGTGTTGCAAATAGAGCTGCAACAACTAATCCATAATAGTTGATGATAATCGATAATGAAAATCGTTGACTTAGCAACCCTCCTCCCGTATGAACGTGTGTGTGTGTGTGTGTGGCTTTTACCTGCCAGTTGTAATACAGGTGGCAGAGTTTGTAGGTGAGTCTCTGCATGTGGTCTGGTTTGAGGCCACTGCTGTCGTACACCACGTTGTAGTGAGTGGGGGCCACACTGCCGAAGCGCACTTTGTGACTCACGATGAAGAAGTCGTACCTGACCAATCAAGCCATCAGCGTTCGAACGTAACCTGAAGCTGCGATCAGAAAGACCGCTAGAAAAAGAGAAAAAGATGGATGAACTATGCCTGAACACACCACTCGGGTCACGTGACTTCGGCGTCGATGACCGTTCCGGGAGGAGGGTTGCTCAGTCTGGCGTCGAGGAGAGCGAAGAATCTGGAAGAGATGCGTTTCTTCACCACCAACACGGTCAGTTTGGGCCTGTACACAGAAACACTGATGACTGAGAGAAAACCCAAAAAGCGTGCGTCAAATCTGTTTTATGGAGATGTGTCGAGTCTCACGCGTGATCTTCACCCATGGCCTTGATGGACTGCGTGAACTGAGGCACTTCGTAGTCGACTACGCTCAGCAGCACGCCGTCGCCCACGCCGTCTCGATACACCACAATGCGTGACGGCAAACATTCGTTGTATTTGAAGTAGGCCTTCAGCGCAGCTGAGGAAAAGAAATCAAAACAAAAAGCCATGTCTTAATGCGCTTCTTAACTGAAGCGACAATTCTAAAATCGCTCGCTTTTTCTCCCACGTTCCATCAGACTGCAGTGTGAATATTTCATCCTGAGTGTAAAGTCGGAATTCAAAGAGACTGCAGTGTAACGAGGTCATTTATGAGCATGATGTTCCTCCCAGAGTGCATTTCATACCCTGCACACTTTGAAAACCACCTGAAAGAAGGACGGTGCTCTCATGGTTACAGAGCAGTGGCACATAGCATACAGAGCATGGCCCAGACCCTTTATGAGAAGGATGAAGGTGGCGGTAGCAGCGAGGAAAACAACGTTCAGAGGATTCAAGACTAAAAAATTGTGATTCTGTCCTTCAACTGGAAGGAAATGGAAATACAGAGAAGAGTGTGTGAGATTAAGAGAACCAGCTCAGGCCTGAGTAAAGAATCCTGAGATGCAGGAAGTAGTGTTAAAAGTCTCTGAAATTTCCCACCACTGAGCTGAAAAACTCTTGTTGGATTCATAATCTTTACTGATCATTTGTAGTAGTAACAATATGCAGATATACGAGGGATTAAAAAATATCAACAAATTAAGAAACCATGAGCATGCTGCTATATGTAGAAAGATAGACAACGACAGGATGGTGTAATGTGACGCACCACGAAGCTAAACAGGTCTTCCTGATGCTTTTTATTCCTTATACCACAGCAATTTGACAATTAAACATTTTAATCATTAAAGGAACGATATTGTACTTTTTCTCTCTCCTAAAGTTACGATGAACCACAAAGGGTAATGCCCTCTCTTCTGAAGACTGGGGGAAAAGTTCAAATCTAAAATCTAGTTCATTAAACACAACCCTTCTTAAAGCTGTTTACAGAGTCCACACAAGTCATGCTTTAAGTACCTGGACATGCCCGGGTTGAGGCTGGCCACCAGTGCACCGATGGATCTCTTTCCTGCGGCACTGTCGTGGTAGCAGTCGATACAAACATCATCAGGTGCTTCAACTGAAAGAGCAGGAGAAGTCACTAAAACAATGTTTTAATAGAATAACATCAGGGTTAGGAGGTGCCACTGTTGATCAGTTACAAGATCAGATATTTATATATTTATATATTGCAGTTCATCTGCAAGGAGATCTTTGTGGCTATGGTCATGAGGGTCTGAGGTCTGCTGAGGGTGCGAGCCACCACACACTGGCTTGGAGTGGGACAGTCCACACACAGGTACTTCTTCACGCAATCGTATTTATCCTTACGGTTGGTTGACAGGATCACAACCACCTTACACACATGATTTAAAGTGAGTGCTTCAGAACAAGAAGTAATGGTAATCTGTAGATTGAGGCTGTTAATCTGAAATTATCTTATGCCGTATGCTTAGACCCATAAAAGGATATACTGTGACAAAAATCACATAGAAGCAGTTGCACTGCACTGCGTGTGTCACATCACAAAAGGTGAAACGACTTTAACAAAGAAAATCAAACAGCAATATCCTTAAACATTCAATTTAAAAATTAAATAAATAAATAAAAACCGTTTCATTTGACTTATTTACTAGAAGTGTCATGATACTAGCTTTTATTTTCCTTAATGGAAAGCTTGAGTATCAGACGATACCCATCCGATATTGTTTTCTTTAAGATCTACAACGCTCATTATTTTAACTGAAGCACTCGTTTACCATTAAACTTTCATACAGAAACCCATACATAAAGTACGAATATAATGAATTCAATCCTAGTGAAAGAACAGTCACGTCTCTTTTACATGCATCAGTTACATGATTTGATTTCTGTAATCTCTGATAGCTGAGCCACCGTTTTGTTTTGTTTTTTGCTGCTATCAGGTCCTGGATCAGTGCCATCTAGGGATGCACGATTATGGCCAAAATGATAATCCGGATTATTTTGATTAATACTGAGATCTCGATTATCACGAGTATTCATTGATTTTAGTGATAACATATTTTATTGCACTTTCACATTTATTAAGTTCTCTCATGCCACAATACAACACACAAGTAGGCATGAGAAAACTTGAGCTGGTCAATTATGACAGAATTTAGGAACATAGTGTGAGCCATGACACATTAATTTTTTTTAAAATTTATTTTCAGTTCATTTTACAGACTGTATGCAAAAAACAACCGTTAACCTGTTTACCTCGTAAACAAATACAATAAACCTCAATGTTCAGTGTTTGAAGTCTGCTCCTCTTAAATATATTTAAAGCTACACTATTAGACATTTCCACTGTCATGGTTCTGGGCTGGAGTCAGTTCTTGAACCGCTCTGTGTGTATTGTGTAGATATCTGAATAATCTCATATAGGATGTGATTGGGTGAGTTCATTTACCCGTCAGATGCAGAGCGCTTTAGTTTAATGGTGTTCGTTAGGGATGCTCCGATCAGGATTTTTACAGCTGATACTGATCCAGATACCAATCTTTTTTTATTTAAGCTTTAATCATACAGTCTATCATAAACAGTTAAATGTAAGCTGTCTGCTCATGGTCACTGTTAACTAAATTAAAATAATAGCAATGATACTGTTGGTTAATTGATAAATAAACAAACATAAAATATTTATTTTTAGATATCTTAAAAACAATAGAGTCCTAATTAAAAGTAGACTAACACAAAAGTGATCCTTATTAGGAAAAAGGCTAATAGCTTTCAGTGAAATAGCAAACTATGCTTAATGTCAAATTGATATTAAATGCAACCCATAGTAATTTAACATTATTTCATTTCTCATTTCATTTATATTTAATTAAGTTATTATATATATATATATATATATATATATATATATATATATATATATATATATATATATATCTCCATCCATCCATCCAACCTGGAGCCTATCCCAGGGAGCATCGGGCACAAGGCGGGGTACACCCTGGACAGTCCATCGCAGGGCACAATCACATACACACTCACACACCCATTCATACACTACGGACACTATGCTCCATGTAATGTTAGCAATATCCAGTTATTTGTTAAACGCTAACGCATTGCAATGTTATAAACTACCTCCTAATGGGCCACCATGCATCGCCATTCAGCCCATGTCCTGTCAACTAAATGTAGCCTCATGTCACTAATAATTATACACATGTTCATGCTTTTAATAAATCTTTTTATCCTGCCACCTTATCAGTGAATTTAAACTAATGCTTGCTTTCAGAGTATAAGGGGTGTGTGTGCGTTTAGGAGTGCACCTTAGCACTTATTAGTCATGGTCAGACAATGTTTGAACTAAAATATCCCTCTCTCTCTCTCTCTGCCAGTATCAGCCAGAGGAGGATGTCCTCCAGGAGTTTTTAATTTTATAATTTTTTTTTATTCTCTCTTTTTAAAAAAAATAAAAACCACACCATGGTATTGAGCATTGTGTACATTTGGTGGTATCGGTACCGACGACTAGATTTTTGGTATCGTGACATCCCTAATATGTAAGGAAATAGGATGAACTCTGCATACAGGGAAGCTTTGTGTTATGGGGGACTCGTGTAGTGATTCCACCTCCGCGGCGTGCGGCTCTTACCAGTTACCATCAGTTACCATTTAGTGCTAAAGACAAACCTTTAGCCAGCACAGGATACAAGAAGTAGTGATGTCAGACCATAGCAGTTTTTTTGTTTTTTACCAGTGCTGAATTCCAAGAGTTTATGGACAGAAACGGCATCAAACACAAGCACAGCACCATACCATGCATCTTCCAGTGGTCTGGCTGAAAGGGCCGTTCAAACATTCAAAATCGTGACAGTGCTGGAGAGTCCATTGAAAAAGCTAGCCAGAGTGCTATTCAGTTACCGAACGACGCCACAGTCGACCACTGGCAAATCAGCTGTGTGGAAGGAAACTGGTCTACACAGGGTCTCATTGAGACACAAACAATTGAGACAAAAATGGTACCATGACCAACATGCAAAGGAAAGATATCTTGTGGTGGGTGACCCAGTGTATACTAGGAACTTCAGCTCTGGACCTACTTTTATTCCAGGAACAGTTCAGAAAAAGACTGGTCCTGTATGGTGCACAGTAGCATTGGGAAGTGGGCAAGTAGTGCACTGACATATTGATCAGATGAGAGACAGGCACAATGCAACATCCGTAGCACCAGCACCAGAGTTGTTAGACACTTCACGGCCAGATGTTGACATTCCAGTGCCTTCTACAAAAGACTCAGGTTCCTCATTCTCTGAGGAAAGTCACAAACAAAAACTGGGAGGAACTTCTGAAGTGGCTGTGTCAGAAACTTTCCTTGGGATGGAAAACCCTGAGTTGAGAAGGTCTACACGTACTAAATCTCCAAGCTATCTGAAAGATTATAATTAGTGTAGTGGTGAGTTCCACAACCGCAGGGCAAGAATGAACCCAGGAACTGAACTGAATCTCAACAGAAAGTGGGGCATGCAATAAGACAATGGCCCAAAACAAAGAATGGTTAAAGAACAATAAAGTTATTGGTTTGGAATGGCCAAAACTGATGTCCAAGCCCATGTGCAGGACTAACCAACAGTTACTGGAAATGTTTAGTTGCAGTTATTGCTGCACAAGGGGGTCAAACCAGATACTGAAGGCAAAAGGTTCACATACTTTTGCCACTCCCAGATATGTAATATTGGATTATTTTCTGCAATAAATAAATGACCAAGTATAATATTTGTCACATTTGTTTAAATGGGTTCTCTTTGTGTAGTGTTAGGACTTGTCTGGAAAACTTGTGTATCTTTATGTAGAAATATAGAAAACTCTAAAGGGTTCAAACTTTCAAGCACCACTGTAGCTGTGATGTGCAGTAAAAGGTTGTTGAGCTTCACAAAATGGGAAGTGTCTATAAGAAAATAGCACAAGCATCGAAAATGCTCATTTTCATCATCAGGGCAATAATTAAGAAGTTCCAGTCTACTGGAAATGTTATGAATCAACCTAGACAAGGACGTGTGTCCATATCGTCTCAACACACTGAAGAGGGCGGTTCGAGTGGACAAAACATCTCCAAGGATCACAGCTGGAGAATTGCAGAAATTAGTTGTGTCTTGGGGTCAGAAAGTCTCCAAATTCACCTACATCACCACAAGTGGTTTGGAAGGGTTTCAAGAAAAAAGCCTCTACTCTCATCCAAAAACACACTCAGGTGTCTTCAGTTGGCCAGACACTACTGGAACTTCAAATGGGATCGGGTTCTATGGTCAGATGAAACCAAAATAGAGCTTTTTGGTAATAAACACCAGAGGTGGTTTTGAAGCACACAGAGAGGTAGCCATATGGAAAAGTACCTCATGCCCACTGTTAAATATGGTGGAGGATCTTTAATGTTTTGGGACTGTTTTTCTGCCAGAGGACCTGGACATATTGTTAGGATACATGGCATCATTGACTCTAAAAAATATCAACAGATATTAAATAAAATCCTGACTGCTTCTGCAAGAAAGATTAAAATGGGCCGTGGTTGGATCTTCCAGCAGGACAGTGATCCAAAACATACATCAAAATCAACACAAAAACGCTTTACTGACCACAAAATCAAGTCATTTAACACTAATGATCCGTATTAAAAATATTAACATGGATATCTGAGTCTGATAATAAAATTAACTTCTACTTACAGTCAAATTTTGTAGTGTTTATGACATTTAACACCCTTCTGTCCAAAAGAAACCAAAAGGGGGTACAAACTTTTACACTCCACTGTATTTGGTTGAAATTGCGCTTATAGAACAACTGAACAGCAACGTTTCCATACAGGTTTTAGTGAAAAGTTTAACAATAGCAACTTGACTTGAAATGGATGATGTTTCATTAGCGTGGCCTGTGCCCAAATCCTGCACGACTGCGTATCTAGGTACACTACACACGGTCTGAACGAACGGAGTCTCTACCGCACCTAGTGCACTAGAGATAGAGATTCCATACAAGGTGATTTGGGACGGAGCCAGTGCACAGAAACCGTTTCCCTGCGAGAGGCGCAGGTGGAGCTGGAGCTGTGTGACTGATTTGTGCACCTGTGACTACAGAACTACCTCAAGTCTCCACACAGAGAGCTGTTCAAGAGAAAAACACTCCTAAAGAACAAATCACTGCGCCAGCGAGACATCAACCCTTTAACTAGACGTTCATCCCAATTCCACACAAATACCGCGGAACTATTTAGGGCTGAGAGACAGTTCAAAAAGCACTGAAAATAAAGTGTTAGTAACGAGGCCGCGTTGCTGGTCACGCGCGGTGTAGACGCGCTGATACAGAGTGTAGCGCGAGTAAGATCTGTAATGTCTAATTCAAATATTATGATCAAAAGTAAAATAATGTCTAAAGACACCGAGATACAGAAACCACAAGGTGCAGTGAAAGTGAGTTTTTATTATTCATTTAGGACTGGAGTTTAATTCTGTGCTTTTTGTGCATCCATAAAAAATAATGCTATCTATCTAACTATTTATAAATGTTTATATATATTTATCTTATATAGTTAGTTTACATTTATATTATATAAGTACTTATGCATTATTTTTTTATGGATGCACAAAAAGCACCGAATTAAACTACAGTCCTAAATTTTATATATATATATATATATAATATGTGTGTGTGTGTGTGTGTGTGTGTATATATATATATATATATATATATATATATATATATAATATGTGTGTGTGTGTGTGTGTGTGTGTGTGTGTGTGTGTATTGGGTTCTTTTCTGTTTTGGACAAACATCTGTAAAGTTTTAGTCTGAATTTATATTTGTAACACTCAGTTTGTGGATTTTATTTTAAATAAACAAAAAAGGCACTGAAAGTTTGCCCCGCCCCCATCAGATTAATCGAAAAAATAATCGACCAATTAATCGATTGTGAAAATAATCGTTAGTTGCAGCTCTAATAATAAGCTGCATCATGAAATTGATTTTTTAACAAAAGAAATCTTGATTATTTTCAAAAATAGAGTTGTCTTTGAGAAGAAGAATGGAGTGTAATATAGTGTGAATCATAAAAATTCTATTTCATTTCTATTTGTTTACAGAAAGACTTCAGCAATAAAAGCAGCATTTTGCTGTAGTTGTTATGGGGCCGTTTACACCACAACGTTTTCAAATAAAAACCGAAAACTTTTGATGCGGTTTGGCTGTTCGTTTCCATGACGACGGCGTTTCGGGGTCTGAAAACTTTGAAAAACGGGTTTCAAAGGACAAGTTTTTGAAAACGATGCCGTTATCATCTCCGGTAAATCATGTAAATTATTATCCAGAAAAACCACAGCTCCTCCGTTTACTTGTATTTGTTTACAGCGCGGTCTTTCCCTCATCAATATGGCGGACATGTTGACGTGAATGCTTACGTGCGCATGCGCGTAGTATTTCTTTACAAAGTCACCTCGCCAGCTACACACACATTTTGTCCTTTTTGTGTTTATTTCTTGAGAAATAGAAGAGAGAAGCTCGAATTTGCAGTGAATGTCCAATATAAACCCAACTTTAAATCAGTTGAGCAGTTTATACATTAAAAACATTACAGAAATATAAAGTTATTTTAGCTGCTAAATGACTTAGCCACTTTTACACTCACTGTTGTTTATTTTAGTTGCTATAAGCAGGGAGCAAACAATGGATTTTAGGATAAAGTAAGGTTATGCTTAAATAGTGCCGCTAAAACAGAATAACAAATCTCTCCTCATGAGTTAAATAGTGCACTACATAGGGTGTAGACCGTCATTATTTCATCCCTAATGTAGTGCACTTAAACCGGAAATGACATCAATTTGGGATTCGGCCACACAGCTTCCGTTTAACTTACCTCGGGTTTAAAACCAGAACGGAGTTTTAATTCCTCAAACACAGACAAAATAACCAGCTTTTATGTTTAAACTGGATCAAACCTAACTGTAAAACTGTCAGAAATAATTTAATCTGGAGATGATTAGTTCGGTGTAATAACTCAACTGCTCAGGAGATACCCGAGATAACTTTTATAGGTATTAAAACTGGTTACTGTTTGATTGATGACAAACTCCATATTTTTATACCTTGGAGCTCTGTGTTACCATGGTAATTTATAAACAATTACTAACAACATTAACTTCATAAATGCAAGTTTACATTTTATTTGATACTTGGCCATTGTTACGTCCTCAGTTGTATTTCTGTTTGTACTAAGTTCCATTTGTGTGTCTATGTTGGGGGAGGGATGGGTGTCTTGTCTCCTCCTCTTTTAAGCCCAGTCCACTGCAATGCATCATGTTCCGGCTTGCCATTGGACGATCACATCTCGTACACGCCTGCTCCCGCCTCGTGCTTTGGGATGAGTTGGCTGTACATTTCCGGACGTGTACTTAAGCCTCGTCAGTCTCCATCCCCGGGGCAGATCGGTGCCGTTACTTTGTAAAAGGATGCTCCTTTTCTATTTTGAAACCAAACTGTTTAATCCGAACAATACTTAATGAAAAGCACACTCTGCATTGTCCTTACTCCTTTAAGATAAGCATTGGTGGTTCAGTGGTCGAATTCTGACCTACCACATGTGAGGCCGGGGTCCGATTCCCGGCCACTCACGACTGAGTTTTGAATATTGAGCCTTCACCCAAAGAACTCTACAAGCCTTATCAATTCTGTCCAAAAAAAGGGTAGCAGACACAGTCCATGTTGCTCAAATATACAAGAGCCTTAGGATGCTCCTTGTCAATTTTGAAACCAAATTGCTGAGTCAGCACAATACTTACCTGGAAAGCGCCCTCTGTGAAGTCTGGGTTAGATTCCAGGCCAATGCACAACTGAGTTTTGGAGACGTTTGTGTTGCTTGAGCCTTCACCCAAAGCACTTCACAAGCCTTATCAATTCCGCCCAAAACTAGGGTAATGGACAAACTCCATGCTGCTGAAATATGGAAGAGATTTTCCTTTAGAATTTTAAACCAAATTGCTGAAGCAGCACAATACTCAGCTTTAAATCACACTCTGCGAAGTCCATGGATTTTTAAGATAAGCATTGGTGGTTCAGTGGTAGAATTCTCACTTGCCACACGGGGGCCAGTCACACGTAGGTGTAGAGCGCTGACACAGGGTGTTCATAATGTTTGTGAAATTTCAGACCCGAAACTTTTAAGCTTGAGGAAATATGATATCCCCATATCTCCCCATGTCCTGTTCTTTCAAAATAGAAATGACCTGGTGTGATGAACGTAAGATCGATGTGTGAGAGAGCAGTTTTCCCAGTGATCTGCACTAAGAGAGCATCTCCAGCCGCGGCACGCACCGTGCTGGCAATCCTTGTGCCACCAAATCCAATGTTTTCAATACATAAACTACAGCCCTGTAAGCGCCCCACTCTCCTGAGCCGGGACCCCCCCAGCAGCACCCCCCCTTTCAGTCACATGTAAGACACAGTCTTTGTTGTAGTTTGCCAGCCATAGTACAGGTGCAAAGCATAAGTCCATTCAATGTCAGGCTTGTCCAAAGAACACCCGGATCTCAGGATGTTGTCATGTAGTGAGCAATCAGTGATCCACTGCAGACCATACTTGATAACGTCCAGGAACATTTGTTGCGCTTTTATGGGGCGGAGTATGACCCCAATCATGTCCTGACAGCCTTGGGAGCGTGCAAGGGAGTCTATGACCACAGAGGAGTACACCACAGGGGAGCCCACAGCCCCCGAAGGAGACGCCTCCAGGTGTACCACTGATCTAGGAATGTTAAGGGGAGTAACGGCCTTGAGCAGTTATTGCAGTCACTTGGAAAAAGCGCTGATCAATAATAATATCACGTGGAATGGAATGGGTTACAGTTGGGACATATATATATATATATATATATACACATCATACTACAAATAATGGTTACTGGGTGGGTTGGTTGTATTGCAGAACTTATCGCATTTGTGTGAAAGGTGTTATCACAGCTTGCTGTAATAATGCTAGACTAAGTGGGCATGTCCCTTCATCCTTTTCTGAGGATTGAAGATATTGTTTACAGGACACAGGATGACTATACTTCACTTTAGCTTATTACAGTGTACATGTTACTTGCCATGCTTCAACCTTATGTAGCCCACAATGTGCCAGGTATGTTAGCAAGTTCAGGATGAGGGGTGCCATCATCACCGCCCACTTTGGAAACTGGAGACAGACAACTGGGAACACACAACTGCAAAACCCATCATGTTCAATTTATGCATCAGATCTAGGCCTATTAAAACGGTGAATATTTATCAAGTGATTTACTGTACCCTGATTTTAATAATGCAGAAAGCCATTCAAAAACAATTCAAAATGAGGAGTTCAGTTTTTAACGTATTAAGACTTCTGATGTTTACAGAGCACTCAAATTGTTTGATATACACAAATCACAAGGTCCTGATTGTGTGGAATCTGTATTTCTAAACTTAGCAGTTGATATTATTTCATCTCTTTTAACTTATCGTTTTAATCTTTCATTAGACAATGGGGTTATACCAGAAATTTGGAAATCTACTTTTTCTTATTAAACCAGGGACATCCCACTATAATAGATCATTACAGTCCAATCCCAAAGCCTCCTGTCCTATGTCCCTTTTAGAAAACCTTTTCCAGAAGGCCCTCTGCAGAGTATGCCTCAAAGACTTTCCTGGAGCAGTAGAAGTATTTAACATCACCAGCCTGCTAAAAGAAATGCACAGAGGAGCCATCACCCATGTAACGAGAATTTGGCTGACCACAAGCTAAACAGGATCTAATTTGTTTTTTTGGTGTCTTCTCAACTGCTGCCTGCGTCAGAGGTACGTCTTCAGGAACACCACTAGCAGGTGGATTGAACGGAGCGGGTGGCTGTATTGTTCCTGACCACATCATTTCTTTGACGTGTTGACTTGTCTTGCAAAGAAGGATTGTCTTTAATGCTTCTTGCCTCTTCAGATGAGCCCCGAAGTAAATCACCTGATGGGCCTCTCCTGAAGGACACGTTGATTCTCCCAGGGATTTTTTTTTTTCTTCATGCTGATGGCCTGAATAGTACCCATAGATATGAACAATTAACATAAATAAATATATAAAAAGAATTTACTTAATTATGCATTATGTTTTGTAAAGTAAAATTATAGTAACTGATTGTTTTAAAATAACTTGACAGTTTTCATATTAGAGTAAAAGATCAATGACCCAAAATTTAATTATACAACTATTGAAAAGATACACATCTACTCTAATATATTCTAACTTAATCTAACATAACTGTGATCTGCTCACTTGTTACCAAAAGACTTTATTTTAAGTGTGTGTTTGACTACTGAACAAACAACAGACACTGAACAGTAGACAATAGAAATTTCACTCGGCATACAAACGTATAATGATATTCCTGAATTGACACTACATATAGTTTAAACCATTCAAATGATATTCATAATATACCGATGTTTCTTTTGAGTAAATAAGCAATTTTGTTATTTATAAGTTGCTTTGGTTAAAAGCGTCTGCTAAATGAATAAATGTAAATGTAAGTGTATAGTTCACTTTACCTGCCGCCTAAGAGCGCTTTTTTTTATCAGGTAAAATGATGAATGTTAATCGCTGTCTGGGGAAAAAAGAAATAAACAAAAAGAGATGAAAGCCGAAAAAATAAAGCCAATAAAGTATTAACTGTTTTACGCGGCAGCGGAGGCAATTCAAAATGTAGATCTTCAACAACGAAAAAAAAAGAAAACACCAAGCTTCGGAACAGCGCCATGGAATCAACATGTGGCGAAAAATATATTGCATCCGTAGTGATAAGGACTACCACTGAGAATTAACTGGAGAAGTTAAGGAAAGTTGAACATAACTACTTTCCACTCCGGGAAAGTTAAGCAGAACTACTTTCAGCTAACTACCCTGGCAACGGTGGGATTTGAACCCACGTCCCCAAAGAGACTGGAGCCTAAAATCCAACGCCTGGACCACTCAGCCACACTACCCCAGGCCGGTGTGGCGGTATACCCGTTTGTGGTAAGAAGGTGACCGGGTCATCCCACCGGACGACAATAAATCTGGCATGGGCGCGACAAATGGGCTGTTGTGAGACTCAAGTGCCTTTCGCTTAACCAGCTCTGGCGGAGACATCTAACCCTTTCCTGCTGAAGACAGAGCTAAGGCGTGGTCATTTGGACGCGATTCATCTAGGCTTAAGACCCCATGGTCCGCGGTCACACCGGTAGTGTTTGCGGAAGACCTCTTCTGCTTTGCATTTGCCAATGCGAGAGAGGCCTTTAATTGCTCAGAAGTTACCCTGGGCTCCGTTGTGACCTCGTGGACAATTACATGTCTTGCTCTTGGAGTGATCTTTGGTGGTTGACCACGCCTGGGGAGGGTAACCATGCTCGTGAATTTCCTTCGTTTGTACACAATCTGTCTGACTGTGGATTGGTGGAGTCCAAACACTTTAGAGATGTTTTTGTTTTTTTGTTTTTTTTTACTTTTCCAGCCTGATGAGCATCAACAACTCTTTTTCTGAGATCCTCACAAATGTCCTTTTTTCATACCATGATACACTTCCACAAACATGTGTTGTGAAGATCAGACTTTGATAGATCCCTGTTCTACAAATAAGACGGGGTGCTCACTCACACCTGATTGTCATCCCATTGATTGAAAACACCTGACCCTAATTTCCCCTTCAGACTAACTGCTCATGCAGACGCCAACAATGTCTGCACCATGCACGCTTCCTTTACAGAATGCGCTTAAGCAAGGTCTTTACAAGAAAAATAGGGTCCAAACCCACATGGGCTGTGCCCAGCAGATTGGCAGTTCGTCCCCTTAACCTCTTGCTGACATAGCTCACGCGTATGAAATTACATCCCAGTGTGTGGAGCGAAAAAGAGGTGTCGGTGCAGGTTCTCTGCCACTGTCGTCTGGACTGCGGAATGCTTCTGTGTTGACGGACCTCCAGAGACGCAAGAGCCTTACAGCAGCTGTGGCCAAAAAGCATTGAAATACAGCTCACGGTTGCAAAACACATAGCCACAGTGCTAGCTTTTCACATTTCTCCACCCTCTCTAGTGCTAGCTCAGGGACCTTTACAAAGCTTTCCGTTTGTAGGCCTTGTAGGTGTGAGACAGACTGCAACAAAGCCAGACATTGTTGTAAAGAGGAGGCGAAGTGACGAGCTTGCAATGAGGATGGGATTCAAACCCACTTGTGCAAAGCACACCACATTAGCAGTCCATCACCTTAACCTCTCGGCCACCTTGTCCAAGGCCCACTGCTTTTAATGAAAACTATGCAAATGAGGGATTAATGTTCGCTGACTAGACGACTGCTTCTCAAATAGATTTTAGTCAAGTCTTGAGGTATGAGCTGTGCTGTCATATAAACTGAAGGGTGACGATGCGGCGAGACGGCCCAAATGTCTCACAGAACAGGACAATTCCATAGTTGAGCTGTCGCGATGCAATCCAATCCTTGGGCGACTAGGTACCGACTACCTATTGACTGCCCATCTCAGCGAGTTAAATTTCTTTGGAAAATGTAACTTTTACCCGTGACCCTGAAAAGGATTAAGCGGTATAGAACATGGACGGATGGAAATGTAACTTTTATTCTTACCTGGATATACACAACGACTGTGGAAAAGGGGGGTATGAATTGGGACGTTCGTGAGGCAGCATGCTACATGGTGTATGGCATGAAAGCGTGGGAGAAAAACCTGCGTAAAGCCTTTGGAGACAAGACGTCTCCCACCATAAGCTAACGACCCTGGCGGGATTTGAACCCACGCCCCCAAAGAGATTGGGGCCTGAAGCCGGCGCCTTGGACCACTCGGCCACACTACCCCAGGTTGAGGTGGTGGTATACCCATTCGTGGTAAGAAGGTGACCGGGTCATCCACCGGACAACAAGAAATCTGGCATGGGCGCGACAAATGGGCTGTTGTGCGACTCCATCTCTCTCAAGGATATTCAGCTGGGCTGCCGTATTTGCGGAGAACGCGCTTAAACGACAACTCCGTCTAATATACACAAAGGCTCTTTTAAGAGTCACTTCATTGTCTCAGAAAACAGCTAATTTTATTTCTTGGACTGTTTGAATATTTAGAACGTGGTACAGAGAGAAGGGGACACATATTATTTATATATATATATATATATAGATATATATATATATAGATAGATAGATAGATAGATAGATATAGATAGATAGATATAATAAAAATGCTTTATATTTCTATCAACATGCGGGGGTATAGAAATGTTTATTATTCGTTATTAATGAGTGAACTTTATTATGATAAATATACTGCTATGTATATGACATAATGTTTGTTTGTTTTATAGATGATGATGAACAGTGCAGAAGAGCCGTGTATTGTCCTCATGTGAAAACTAGACAATGCACAGTAATAACGCCGATGAGCTGTGTCTGTGTACAGTAGCCCAAATCTGCCTTCTGTTCCAGGCGGCGTTGTGTCTTGTGCTGGATGGAGCTTGACTGCCCTCGTGTGTCCAGTTTAAATATTAGAACATGGTATGGAGAGAAAAGGACACACACACACACACACATACACACATACACACATATAGTTTGTTTTTATAGATGAGCCGTTAACTGTGGTTATGTCCGAACAATACAATGCACAGTAATGAGCTGTGTCTGTAAAATAGCCCAAACCTACCTTCAGTGCTGGATGGAGCTTGACTGCCCTCGTGTGTCCAACCTCGGGAACGGCAATTTCCCAGCAGCGGTATACTGTCATAAGTGTACATTTGTAGTTAGGCCCGAGTGGGGTAAGAAATATTACATGGTTTATATTACTGTGTCCCCTTTTTAACCCGTTCATGATCATTATTGTATACATTACAAAGATAAAGGTAATGTTCTTCCCTATTTGTGGATATTCTCGAAGTGAAATAGATGAGGCCACCTAGGGAACACTAAGTTATCTAGGAGCAGTGATGAGAATGACATGTCTAATACATTAGAAATACATTAATAATGTTATTATAATCGAAATCAAGGTGTGCACTTTAACATTATAAAATATACATACACAGCAAAATCCACAGAAACAAATCCACTCTATTGGAGTTTCATTTCAACACTTTTAAAGTGTCCGGAGGGGTCCACACTCCACAGTCATTTTAACACTTTAATAGAGTTCACATCAACTCTTTGTATCGTTGAAATTGATCATTACTCAAGTGTTAGTTTCTCAACAGCAGTGTGTAGTGTTAGAAATTAATTCTCATAGGAGTAATTCATTAAATCTCATAGTGGTAATTGCATACTATTAAATGAGTTGCCTCTAACACTATAAAGTGTTAATATGCTACTGCACAATTAAAATTACATTTAAATGATTACAAATCTAAAAGGAAAATAAAGAAAAAACCAAGTTGGTTGCTTTATAATAGTTTTCTTTTTTCAAGGGTGTTAACATTACTGACCCCTCAGGTCAAGTCTTTCTAAATATAACAATTGGGCACTATGTACTCTCTTTGATTAATCTCATTAGAGCACTGCTGGTCAAATGGCCTAAAATGTGTCAGTTCATTCACAGAGATGACAGAAAACTCATCCATTTGGTTATTTTCTATACAGTATGCATTGAAGTGGTCATCATAGAACATCATTTTTACATTGCAGGAAATAATGAAAGCACTCTCTTCATATATTATTATCTCACAGATCTTTTTGAACACAAGGAGATCATAGGTACATCCAGTGCATATGAACACACCAACCTGATACTCAGTACCATAATGTCTGACCCACTTTGTACTTGTAACACTCAAACAGGCTTCTAAATATAATGTCTGACTGAGTTCTTCCCCACCTTGCAAGTTACAGATGGTTTTTGATGTAGGACCAAATTCAAACCTTCTAAAACAATCATTTTCATAGTTAAATGCCAATTGACGTTGATGTTGCTTTACTAATGATTTAATGAGATTCTTGAAATTTTTGCAACATCTTTTGAAAATATGGTGCTTAGCTTCAAATCACATTCACCACATATGGATAAGAGGTCCGATTTTTTATGCATCTCAGATAGTGCATCATCAAGTGGTGCTTGGGAATCGACCTCTTGTCAGGAAACAATTCTTTGAATAGAGTATGGTGATCACAGATCAGATGTTTTAAGTATCATCCCATCAGTTATGGTGTAGGAAAACACTATATATATATATATATATATATATATATATATATATATATATATATATATATATATACATATATAATCTGTATCAAAAGTAGGAGAAAGTTCCAGTGATTGTTATTCCTTTCAATGACCACCAAATATCAGTGGAGTGTTGTGCAGAAGACACCATGACTGTATGGCATTCAAACCCAGGTGTTTGCCCTTATCATCCATTTTTAACCCACTTGGTTTGTTTTTACGGTCTGTGTAACCATAAGTAAAGCTCTGCATCCTGTTTAACAAGGTACTCAAAAACCAGTTTAAGTTCATACTGTACCACACTCTCTAGCAGATCATGCATGATGTCAACAGCATAGTTATCAGTACAATGGAAATACTCTAATGAATTGAGCACACATGACTTTTTGACACCATATATTGACCGCAGTTCAGGATTTTCATTTAGTGCCTTACAATGTTCAGTATGAACCTCTTTGGAACGGAAAATTAACAGAATGATCTTCAGTAAATATAGATTGAACTCCTTCCTTACTAATTAAACAAAGCCTACAGAAATTAGTTGCACTGTAAGATTCCCAGCAAGCCATTTAAAGCCAAATTATCTCCTGTTACTTGAATTACTGAGCCAAACAATGGTGGTTCAAAACAAGGAAGCTGTATGCCTTCGGTTTCTAAGATTTTCAGGTCATCAATAAGGGGCTTTAGTATCACATCAAAACCATATGTCTTAAGATCTTCCATGTAGAATAGAGCTGCAAGATGTACATTAATCAGTACAGAGTTACACTTGGGTGGAAGATTTTTTTTAGAGTAAAATAGATACAACCAAGTTTGTGGATCCCCCTCTTGGAACCTAGAGGGTTAAAAGTTTCAAAATCGTTGTAATAGAGTAGAATCTGAAAAGCGTGCTTTTGCTGTGAGAACAGTGTATGGTTTTGGAAATTACGACCCATCATTAATGTCTTTGTAAACTCCAATTCCACTCTGTTTGTCCTGTAAATGAATGAATATGGATTTCAGTGTACCCAGAATGGGTACATACATGCACTTGTCCGTTACGGGAACCTGCCTGTAGTTCTATCTCTGCGCAAATCCATTCTCACCCCAAGAACTATTTCCCATTTCTCATCATAATATTTATGTCTCCTTGACACAGTGTCTAATGCTGAAAAAGGATTACCTAATTGATCAAAACAGTGATTTATTCTTCTACAAGTGTCTGACCTTGTACTTTCAGGAGTAACAGTTTTAAGAACTGCATCTCGTGCTTGGATTTTAACATCATTAACAACTTCTTCCATTGAACAAACAATTGTTTGGACAGCACTTTCAGAAAGACCTGATGCTTGCAAATGAGCAACAATTGATCCACCCATTGAAGCTGACTTCAGTAACAACAGAACTTTGTGAAGGATGTAAAGTGGCAACAGAATTTGGGCGATCATTTGAACATTCCGCCTCATATTCTCCCTGAGTGGAAAGATCCTGATTAGTATCAATCTCTTGATCAATTGTGTGACTATGTACCTTGCTGAGGTGATTTCGGAAGCTACTATAAGCACAAAATGATAACGGGCAACCTGGCTCTCCACATTTTAAATGTAACTTTTTGCTAGGATATAAACCATGTTGAAATTTTAAATGTTGACAATGAACCAAACAAGTTCTGAGGTGTGCTTTACATACAAAACATGTGAACATCTTCAAGGCTGTTAATCTCGCTGCAGCAATCTCTCTTTAATTATTTTTTTACAGACTGGAACATTTTTAAAACACAAAACAGTTTATACTAACCATTGTAGTCCTCAGATTCAGGTTCCATTCCTGACAGCAGCTCGCCCATATTCTTAAGAGTTTTGCAGTCTGCAATGATTTTTGGCTTGAAGAATGTTGACCACTTTGCCAGGAACTTCTGAGACACTTCGTCACCAAACATCATGGAGAAATCCTGGTCGATCTATAAACAAGGTTTATACAGGTTTAAACATAACGGACATAAATGGATGAAAGGTCAAATACTAAAAATTAAGATCTGCTGTGTTATTTATGCATACATTTGGGATATAAAAGATTAGAATGTTGAATTTCTCAGTTTGGACCGGCCTGTTGGTGTTACGGTGATCATTGAACAACTCCTTTCTCTACTGTACCAGTGAACTCATTTAATAACTACAGAGAAAATTTCCTTTTCAAAACTACTTCCAAAGCTAAAGATTTTCTTACCAATCCAGATACAGCAAGGAAATGAGGGAACAAATCCAGGACTGAAGATGATGCATCCTCACCGACTATCTTCTGCCGATACTGGAAAGTCGCTCAGTCTGATCTAGGTCAGTCACTCCTAATGGTGCGTTCCACCAAAGGGGTGACACTATCAGAGTTGAATTCTAGAAAACAGTTATAACACTCCATTTTGACACCAGCTGTTTCATGGTACAGTGTGAAATCTAACAGATTAGACAACATACAGAGTTATAGCAATTCCAAGTAGAGCTAGATTGATTCTATTCATAAACACCAAAAATTTAACTCTGCTCAATTTGCTGTGTAGGAGCAGTGATGAGAATAGAAATTTATTTCTAATGTTAGTTGAAATTTCAAAGATTAAGGTAATGTATCATACATTATTACATTGCAACAAGAATGAAGTGAAGTGACTCTTAAAAGAGCCTTTGTGTATGTTAGACGGAGTTGTCATTTAAACGCGTTCTCCGCAAATATAAAAAGACAAAAAAAGCAGGGAAAAAATAGGTAACTTTGAATTTATGGGTGCAACACGTCTCAAAATAATTTGGACGGGGAAACAGAAGGCTGGAACAGTAAGTACTAAAAAGAAACAGCTGGAGGAACATTGTGCTACTAATTATGTTAACTGGCAACAGGTCATTAACATGATTGGGTATAAAAAGAGTATCTTAGAGAGGCAGAGTCTTTCAGAAGTAAAGATGGGCCTCTGTACACCAATCTGCGAAAAACTACATCTACAATTTGTGGAACAATTTCAGAATAATGCTCCTCAATGTGAAATTGTGAAGGCTATGAATATCTCATCATCTACAGCACATCATATCATGAAAAAATTCAGAGAATCTGGAGAAATCTGTGGCCCGAGTCTCTTTCCATAAATCTTAAATAAACACCTCCTTATAGATAGTTTCACCATATCAACGACTAAAAGTTTTTATTAAAGTAGTACAGCACAAATCTGTTTATTATTAGACTTTGATTATGTGGAATGTTTGCCATACAAGTCTCTGTGAATGATTTGCTATCATAGAAAAGATAACATTACAATGAGCACATTAATATAAACCTGAGATATGAATTGCAGCCTTCAGACCTTCTGACCTATCAGATTCCAGAGTGCAACAGCAGTGTGATATAATTTGTATTAAATACACTAAAATCTCTCTTGATAGTTATATGAAATTTGCAGAACATCAGTTTACTGTTACTTATTTATTAATTCATTGATTTATTTCTTTTACCTGAGTGATATTACAGTCAAGAATTTTGCCATTCTGACTTACAGGTGGCAGAAATATAGCTGAAACAAGAAGAAGAAGAAGAAGAAGAAGAAGAAGTGTGTGTTCAAAGAACAAAAAGAGAAAAAAAACATCAAATGTGTGAGGTTTGGGTTTAGCACTTGAAAATACTAGCTAACTGATGTTATAGGTTTATTAATTAGAAGTACTAGAAGTTTTTTTTAGTTTGTTTGTTTGGGAAATGTATATATGAAAAATTATTACCACAAGGTTTGTACAAGGTGCTTGAATTTGGCATTTGGAAATTTAAGTACTGGAAAACCTTGAAAATAGCCAATTTTTTTATGTAACAGTGGTTACAAAGTGCTTGAATGATAAAAAGTCAATAAATAAAAAATAACAATCACTTTAAAGAGTTTATTTTCAAAAGAACACGAATACAATCCTTTCACTCAAAATATGACTCCCTGCTGCAGCCCCTCCTCCTGCTGTTCACTCATTCATTTTAACAGGGACAGCTTCGGTCCACTTCTCAGACGCCTTTAGCAACTTTTTTTTTTTTTTTTTTAAGCATCTAGCGACATATCTAGCGACTTTTCGGACAAACCTTCGCTACTTTCCGTAGAAGAGAATGGCCAGTACTGCCCGGCGAGTGCAAGGTCCTGCTTTCAGAAACAGAAAAAATGTCCAGAATGTCTCAGAAACACTTCAGCCTATGATTAGCCATGGATTCCTGGGAGGACACTGTAGCAGTCTCTGAGGATTTCTTCTTATCACTCCACTGTAAAAAACAAACAAACAAACAAAACAAAACAAACAAACAAACAAACAAAAAAAAACCCAAACCACTAAATGCTGCCTTCATCTTCTTTTAATTTGATTGTCAGTGCTCAACTCAAACCAACAGCAGAATTATTAGAACTATCGGGAATGATTATGTCTAAAATCAACCACTGATTTTATCCCACTTGTTTGTTTCTAGATTGTATGATTTATTTAGCCAAATCTAAACTCACCTATCCATTTGTGTAACTGGATACTCAGGATAATGGAATTTCACTCTGATTTCCATCCACCCCCTTCCATTTTCTAACACTATTTGCACTATTTACAAGGTACTTGTAATTGTACCTTGACTATGTAAGTATTTTTTTTCTTTCTTTCTGAATATGACTTTTTGTAAGATTGTAAATTTTGTATAAATTCAATAAAATTCATTTTAAAAAAAAGCAAGGGTGGTAAGGGACTCGGCAAAGGAGGCGCGTGGAGGTGTTCGCGTCGTTCGGTGTTAGAGCGTTTAACCGCCGAAGCCGTACAGGGTGCGTCCCTGGCGTTTCAGGGCGTACACCACATCCATGGCGGTCACGGTCTTTCTCTTGGCATGCTCGGTGTAGGTGACGGCGTCGCGGATCACGTTCTCCAGGAACACCTTCAACACACCGCGAGTCTCTTCATAGATCAGACCAGAAATACGCTTTACACCGCCACGGCGAGCCAGACGGCGAATAGCCGGCTTGGTGATCCCCTGGATGTTATCGCGAAGCACCTTGCGGTGACGCTTAGCGCCTCCTTTGCCGAGTCCCTTACCACCCTATATGACAAAGTCATATTCAGAAAGAAAGAAAAAAAAAATACCTACATAGTCAAGGTACAATTACACGCAAATAGTGTCCCACACTGAAGAGTCTTTAAACCAAGATGTGCTGCTTTTTAGTCTTCTTAGTTCTTTTTGAATGTCTTTGAGAACAACATCACTGGATATAAACGTTTGATTTATAGTCATTTTGGCTCTTGTTTTCCAGAGTTTAGATTTAGTCAAACATATTATGAACCAAATGAAGTCATGCTTGGTCTTGCTACAATTTTCTTTAAAAATGCCATAGAAAATTGAGTTCATATTTATTTCTATATTAAGACCAATGGTTTTTAATTTAGCCCATGTTTCTTTAGAGCGATAACACTCTAACAGGAAATGTTCAAGTGTTTCCTCTTCATTACAGTTAGGCATCGGGCATTTACTGGTTTTTACAAAACAGCTCCATTTTACAACCGCTCTTACTGGGAGCCTTCTTACAGCGACTAACCAAGTTGTATCTCTCAGGTGTTCAGATAGGATTTTATTCTGTAAATTTTGGAGACATTCTTTGTTTTGGTCTTCCTCCAAATTTCTGAAAGCCACAGGGTTACTATAAATTCGATGAACAATTAAAATATATATTTCTTTGCTCGAGTCTTCCACCCAATCGATGTTTAGACCTTTAAATTTGTTAGTGAAGTCGGAAAACATCAGCTTATAATACGGAATTCCTTTCCTCGATGGACCTTTTTTAGATTTCAAGTTGGAGATGTTCCCTATCCATTCTGTTTGCCTGCCAATACCACTCATGATGATTTTGCAATTACATATTACTCATACTAAGTCTCCCTCATGTTTATTTCATGTCATTTTTATCCACAACACACTACACTACATTATGCATTATGCACAACAGATTTGAAGTCTTGGCTGACTCTGGACCAATAAGGGAACCTGCAAATGTAAGTGAAAACCAAATTCAAGGTGTCTCAAATCAAAAACTGCTGTAGATTTAACACTGACAAAATATTTCAAATTGTTACAGGCTCTACATCATTCAGAAATTCTGGCGGCCACAACACCGGCTAATCCTTATCCAGCAAGTGTGTTCAGACAGGTCACAAAATCTTTCATTAAACCATCTCCAAACCAGTCAACACTGGAAAAGGTCAATCAAAACACAGCACAGTGGATGGACAATAATATAGAGATCTTAAAAGAACACTACAATGAAGTAATAGCAACCATTTTGTCTGAAATAAGAGAATTGGACATCCAGGCTTTCAACAGAGCAGTAACCTGGAGCAAAACAAGATATAGAAAGAAATTCACAGCGAGTTCAGCACAGACCCTGAAATCAATGTTAACAGAAATGCCAAAAAAGTCACTCACCCCATTGGCTGAATCCTTCAATGACCCTGAATCGTTTCCACCTCTTAAACCGAGTACGCAACCTGTTATGGGTTCCTATGTGGGGACCGTAAGGGAAAATAGGGCGTTCGGTAGAGAGAGGAAAGCCAGACTTTCGTTAACCCCAACACAGGCTGGCCCTAAAGGAAAAAGGGGAGAAAGGAACTTAAAACAACATGCAGAACAAACAGTAGAAGTGCCTATGGTCACAGATTTAACTAAGGAACTACAAATAATAATGGAAGAGAAACCAGTTAGTTTACCATCAACCTCTACTCTACTGAGGGAGGACCTGGAGAGCAGGAAACAAACCAAGCAGCTTGAACCATACAGCAATGTAGTGCGTTAGGAAAGTGGTTTCAATGGTATGAAGTCCTGCTGGAGGAACTTGCAATCAGAGATGTTCCATCACATCTGTGGAATTGTGATGTATTTGGCCTACAAGATCAGTTTTACTCTACCCGTGTGGTTGGGGAGGTGGGTAAACCCTGTGTAGAGGTTACTGCTGGGGAGAAAGGAGAGACCACGACAGTCCTTCAGCATTCAATGCAGCGGGAACATTTAGGGTGTGCTGCTGTCAGTGCATCTCATTGTACCACGAGAGCTGTGGAGAAGATGTGCTTTCTATTAAATGAAATATATTTACAGTGTTGCTGCTATGGCACACTGAACACAATAGTGTCAATTTACTGTTAAAATTAAAATGATTTCAGTCGAAATTACCTGTTATCTTTTTATATTGGCTCATGTTAACTGAACAGCCGGCCCAATTTGCCTGAACGTTGTGTTGTGGCTCAAGAGGGTTCCTGCTGATACTCTAACCCTCATAATTTTAAAACAATGATACTTTTTCATATTTTTAAAAGAAATTTATATTGAAGAGGCCCATGCTAATTTATAAAAATATCATTAGAGATCATGATTTGATGAGATGATGAGACATGATAGCTTATTTGATGGTATTATAAATCATTTTCCAAAAAGTGGCCCATGTTAGCTGACTTCACCCTAGCCATATGGAAAAGTACCTCATGTACACAGTTAAATATGGTGGTGGATCTTTAATGTTTTGGGACTGTTTTTCTGCCAGAGGACCTGGACATATTGTTAGGATACATGGCATCATTGACTCTACCAAATATCAACAGATATTAAATAAAATCCTGACTGCTTCTGCAAGAAAGATTCAAATGGGCCGTGGTTGGATCTTCCAGCAGGACAGTGATCCAAAACATACATCAAAATCAACACATTTGGTTTACTGACCACAAAATCAAGATCCTGCCATGACCATCCGATGTGTTGACTCTTTCAAGTCATTTAACACTAATGAGCAGTATTAAAAATATTAACATGGATATCTGAGTCTGATAATAAAATTAACTTCTACTTACAGTCAAATTTTGTAGTGTTTAGGACATTTAACACTCTTCCGTCCAAAAGAAACCAAAAGGGGGTACAAACTTTTACACTCAACTGTATTTTGGTTGAAATTGCACTAATAGAACAACTGAATTATACTGTACTGTATTATTAAAAAACATAGGATCTAATTTACTGTCACTATATACACTTTAAATACACTTTACCTGGCTGCTATCACTATAACTGCTATGATCATATTTGGTATAAGCTAATTTGCTGAATACTCAGTCAAAGCATGTTATGTTTACATTTATACCATTTTTCCATTATCGCACTACCTGTTATATGTTAAAGATTTAACAGACCTGTGTGGACACATTTTTATTAATTATCTGTTTAAAAAAACATTCTTAGATTTCAGTGTTTGTTTGTGCTCACATAGTCCTATTGAACACAGCATACCACCATCTAACATACCGCATGGTTATATCTAGAGATATAGAGATAGCTCTTTAACATTTTACACTGGGTCAAAAAAAGTCAAATCATTTATATTTATATATTTGCACTAGAGCAACAACTAATCGATAAAATGGATAATAATCGATGATGAAAATTATTGTAATGAATCTCATTATGGATTAGATGGTCGGCATTACGTTACTTCTGTTCAGAAAACACGCTTCGGGGAGTAAATACTAAAGTTGTGTCCCAAATGAAGTACTGTACACTTACACTAGGCACTGTATACTCTACTGTCTGTATACTCTACTGTGTGGATTTTAGAAAGGTAAAATCATCTCAAATGTATCACTAGCGATTTTTTTACTAACCGGTAGTATAAGTCACGATGACGCATGACGTCATACGTACGCTAGCATTAGCAGACACTCAGAGTCACCGACACTGACTTTCTCCAGTTTACTCTCTGTCAGCGTTACCTATTATTCCCATGATGTCAGTCTCCATCAGATGGAGGAGAAATCATCACGTGACTGAGGAAGAAAATCAGAAATGCAGGGAGCATTTTATATTAAACACCGCGGAGCACAAAGTTATGTTTATATCCGATGTGTGTAAGGGTCAGGGGAAACTGGTGCACGCTGCTTAAAAGGTTTAGTTTAATGTAAGTTTATTGTCATTATATGCTGTATCTGCGCGCTTACAGTTTTAAATTCTGTTGTTTATTATAACGGAAGTGATGTGTTATTAACGAGGCCGCGTTGCGATCACGCGCGGTGTAGACGCGCTGATACAGAGTGTAGCGTGAGTAAGATCTGTAATGTCTATTCAAACACAAAATTTTATATAATTTATTTTATAGTATTTATGCATTATTTTCATGGCTGCGCAAAAAGCACTGAATTAAACTACAGTCCTAATTAATAATATATATTCTGCTGTGTGTGTGTGTGTGTGTTTGAATTGGGTTCTTTTCTGTTTTGGACAAACACTTGTGTAAAGTTTTAGTCTGAAGTAACACTCAGTTTGTGGATTTTATTTCAAGTAAGAAGAAATGGTACTGAACATTTGCCCCGCTACATCCGATTATTCGAAAAAATAATCGGCCAACTAATGGATTATGAAAATAATGGTTAGTTGCAGCCCTAATAATTATTAATAATGAATCATCCCCACTCCTTCCTCCAAGTGGATTTACCATATATTGTGTATGAGTATGGTTCATGTAGACCAGTTTACCTCACAGCTCCATGTTCCCTGATTCGATCCTGAGCTCAGGATACTGTTTATGTGGAACTGCAGTTTCTCCCTGCGTCTGTGCAGGATTCCTCCAGGTTTTCTCCCACCACACAGACCTACTGGTTGGTGGATCTCCTATGCTATCTTGCCCCAGGGTGTGAATGAGTCTGTGATTCTGTGTCTGTGTGTGTGTCCGTGGTCTCCTGTGATGGACTGATGTAAGATATATTCTTGCCTCTTGCCCATTAATCCTGGATAAACTCTGGATCCTCCTCAATCCTGAGCAGGATGAAGTGGTTACTGATGATAAATAAATGAGCAAAGTTGACAAATTGCATCTGCTTTTTACTTGTATCTACTCTATGGGTCAATATCGTACACTCATATAATTGTCAAATTATTAGAAATCAGTGGCTTCAATATGTGAAGGGGAAAATATTGTTAACATAAAATGATATCTAATTCCTTTAATGCAAATAGGTTGAGTACAAAGCCACCTACTAAGCCACTGCAGTGGAACTTAATGGTGGCCACACAAAATATTGACACTTTGGGCCCAATTTGGACATTTACACTTAGTGGTGTACTCACTTTTGTTGCCAGCAGTTTAGGCATTAATGGCTGTGTGTTGAGTTATTTCGAGGTGACAGCAAATTTACACTGTTACACAAGCTGTACACTCACTACTTTATGTTGTAGCAAAGTGTCATTTCTTCAGTGCTGTCACATGAAAAGATATAATCAAATATTTACAAAAATGTGAGGGGTGTACTCACTTTTGTGAGATACTGTATTTCTCATGGATTCATAGGGGTGCTAATAATTGTCACTCTTGACCTCATACTAACATACGGACTAAGAATAGAAAAAATTATCATTTTTCCGCAGTCTGAAGTTGTCTCAGACCATTATCTTATCTCGTTCATAATACGAATTGATCATAATATTTCCACCTCGCCTCGCTACCGCGTAAAACGTACCTACACATCAGCTACTGCACCGAGCTTCATAAATAACCTCGCAGAAACATCAATTAGATTTGGATCACCGTCAGATCCCATAGAACTCGATCAGGCGACTGAAAGCTTGGAGTCAACACTCTGCTACACGCTAGATAGAGTGGCTCCACTCAAAAGGAAAATAATTAGAGAAAAAAAATTAGCACCCTGGTATAACGATCAAACGCGAACCTTAAAACAGACCACACGACAATTAGAACGTAAACGGCGTCAAACCAAACTGGTGATATTTCAAACAGCATGGAAGGAGAGCCTACTGAAATATAGAAAATCTCTTGGCGATGGTAGAAAAATCTATTTCTCCACCTTAATAGGAGACAACAAAAACAATTCTAGATTCCTTTTCAACACAGTAGCAAAATTAACTAGGAATAAAACCACTACAGAGAGAAACACTCAATCATTACATAGCAGTGAAGATTTCATGGAATTTTTCATTGATAAGGTTGAAAATATTAGACGTGAAATACAGGCCATTAAATTAAAACCGGACAGTACTGTAACAAACCCATTACATGACAATGTAGCAATATCAGATCAATGTTTAGAGTGCTTTGCTCCACTTAGAGAGACTGAACTAGCTTCATTAATCTCTTCAGCCAATTCATCAACTTGCATACTAGATCCCGTACCTACATGTTTGTTTAAACAGTTTGTCCAGGAGTAATTGAACCACTTCTAAATATAATCAATTCTTCCCTAAGCACTGGCTATGTACCTAAATCACTTAAATTAGCAGTTATTAAACCCTTGATTAAAAAACCTGATCTTGACCTGTCTCAATTGTCCAGCTATAGACCAATGTCAAATCTCCCCTTTACCTCTAAGATTTTAGAAAAGGTTGTAGCAAAGCAGTTATGCTCGTACTTAGATAGGAATAACATTCATGAAATGTATCAGTCAGGATTTAGACCTCATCATAGCACAGAGACAGCATTAGTTAAAGTAGTAAATGACCTTCTACTGACCTACGATCAGGGTTGTGTCTCTCTGCTTGTGTTACTCGAACTTAGTGCAGCTTTTGATACTATAGATCACACTATTACCTTGATAGATTAGAAAATGTTGTTGGTATTAAGGGAACAGTCCTCTCCTGGCTCAGGTCTTATCTGACCGATCGTTATCAGTTCGTAGATGTAAATGGTGATTTCTCCATGCGTACTGAGATTACTTTTGGAGTTCCGCAGGGTTCTGTTTTAGGCCCACTGCTTTTTACTTTATATATGCTACCCCTAGGTCGAATTATTCGTAAACATGAAATTAGCTTCCACTGTTATGCTGATGATACACAGTTGTATGTTTCAGCGAAGCCAGAGGACAGACAGAAGCTTAGTAAAGTTGAGGAATGTGTAAAGGACATTAGACGTTGGATGTTAACTAACTTCCTTCTACTTAATTCTGATAAAACAGAAATACTTTTATTAGGCCCACGTGTAGCTAGAAGTAATCTTTCTGATCACATGGTTACTCTGGATGGTCTTTCTATTTCATCATGTGCAGCAGTTAAAGACCTTGGAGTGATTATTGACTCCAGTCTATCATTTGATGCTCATGTAGATAATATTACTAGGATAGCTTTCTTTCATCTCAGAAATATTTCTAAGATAAGAAATATATTGTCACTACATGATGCAGAAATACTTATATAATTCATATAATAATAATTCATGCATTCGTCATGCATTCGTCACCTCTAGATTAGATTACTGTAATGCCTTACTGTCTGGATGTTCCAGTAGGAATATAAATAAGCTCCAGTTAGTCCAGAATGCAGCTGCTAGAGTCCTAACTAGAACTAGAATTTACGACCATATCACACCGATATTATCAATACTGCATTGGCTCCCAGTAAAATCTCGCATTAACTATAAAATACTATTATTAACCTATAAAGCACTAAATGGTCTCGCGCCACAATATCTAAGCGACCTTTTGGTTTTATATGATCCGACACGCCTACTTAGATCAAAAGGTGCAGGCTATTTGACGGTACCTCGAATAGTGAAGGCTACAGCAGGGGGAAGAGCTTTCTCTTATAGAGCCCCACAGTTATGGAACAGTCTTCCTATTAGTGTTCGGGACTCAGACACAGTCTCAGTGTTTAAGTCTAGGCTTAAAACGTATTTGTTTACTCAAGCCTACCCTGACTAGATTCTGTTCTACTAGTTCGCAGTCATAATTATCTTTTTTCTCCCTCTCTCCTTTCACCGAGCCCCACACGAATTTATGGAGATACTAGAGATCCAGATCCTTTCTGCCTCTGGATGGAGCTCAAATCTTCTTTAATTCCAGACTGCTGGGATTACGGCTGCTCCTAACGCCATACAGACTTCATATAAATCCATAATGAACTGTTTCACACTATCTGTTGTTACCCAGATGAGGATGGGTTCCCTTCTGAGTCGGGTTCCCCTCAAGGTTTCTTCCTCTTAAAACATCTTAGGGAGTTTTTCCTTGCCACCGTCGCCACTCAGTGGCTTGCTCAGTTGGGATAAATTTACACCTTTGCATCTATATACCATGTTGATATTTCTGTAAAGCAGCTTTGAGACAATGTCTATTGTAAAAAGCGCTATACAAAAAAAAAAATAAATAAATAAATTGTTGTGCACCCATGTAACATTTTTTAATAAACCTGTTTGCAATTGTTTATCCATGAGAGCAGAGTATTTTTGTGAATTTTTTGAACAAAAGATTTTGTTCTTTGCTCATATTTACCAAGGGTGCCAATATTAGTGGAGGACACTGTACATGCTGTCACTCTCGGGTGGAAACCTCACATGACAAACTGTTACTTTTCAGGAAAAAAAAAACCTGTATGTTGTGCAGTGAACTGTTACAGTTGGAAGTGTGGCTGTACATAAAAAAAAATGTTTAAATGACATTAATGTTAGATTAAAAAAGCCTTTACAGACTTGGTGTTTACTGATGAAAGAAAACGCTGTATTTGTTCAAAGCAACCAGTTCTTTATGTACCTTCAAGATCACTGTTTACGTTCAGCTCTGCTGTGTGGCACATCAATCCTTCAACATGTAGGTGGGGTGGAGTTATGAGGCTTTACCAAAAGTTTTAGAGATTGAGATTTAGTCACAAACACTTTTTAATACTTTTCATTGGTTAAATATTTGTGAAACCCACAGTTAAATGTAAAGGGTGACCAATAGCATTGTTTTATAAAGAACTTAAAGAAGGAAAAATGATCAAATCTGGAGATACTAGGTTTCCATGTGACAGTGACATTATACAGATGGGTGAGAAATTAAAGGGAAAATTAACAGTACCTTAATAAACAGTGTTAAGCCACCATGTGTTCCCAGGACAGCTTCAATGTGCCTTGGCATTGATTCTAGAAGTCTCTGGAATTGTACTGCTGGAATGGCACACTATTGTTCCAAAAGATCATCATTTGCTGTCTTGATAATGATGAAGACATCACATAGACATAACACATTGGTCTAAAATCTCCCATAGATGTTCAACTGGGTTGAGATCAGGTTAGGCCATGACATATCCTTCACATCATTAACCATTCATTGACCCCTTGTGCCCTATGGATGGTGCATTGTCCGTTTGTAACAGGATAGAAATGCTTCATCATAGGAAAAAAGGTGATCATTCAAAACCACTTCATATTGATGTGCAGTGACCATTTCCTTTAAGGGGATAAGTGGACCCAAACCATGCCAGAAAAATGCCCTCACCCCTAACTCCTTTCTTAAGGGTGTTCCTTTAATTTGCCACCTATCTGTACAACAATTATGAAAAACATGGCTTCATTTTTATTCAATAGATATTTATAAATTAATGTGTAAAACTAAATCCAGTGACTGTCCTAAACATCTGGGGACCTAATGCAAAACTTTATGAAGGTGCCCCTGTCACTGTGCTCATATAATAATTTTATTTATTTATTTTTACAAATCGCACAAGATCTGGTCTGTTAGTCACACCAGTTCATGTGTGTGTGCATAAGTTTGTATGTATGAGTTGACAGCAATTTGATTGACAGCAGTGGTTCTTGAGGCACAGTTGTTCAAAATAAGGAGATCTACAATTTGATATAAAGAATTTGTGTTTGTGGGAAACATCACATGATATAAAATCCACACACAAAACAAAATGTGATGGTGCCTCCCAGTGACCGTTTGGGTTCAAATTGAGCACAGACCTCTGGGGTCAAGAGTCAAACCGGTCCACTGAGTTTTGTTACGATTGGCCTCTCTAAACCTTGTCTAATCACTGATTATATTAATCTATCATGAATAGATTTATTTATTATAAATATAGAAATTTGCCCCGCTGCTTTGTTTACAGGTGCAGAGAGAACCATGTGTTTGAAATTCAGCTTGGACCTCGTACACAAATTGCTGAAGTCTGATACGCTACAGGTTTGTTACCACAGGAATAAGATGCTTTATAAAATAAATCTATATATGTATGAGTTTTTATTTTAATTCTTTTATAGATGAATCTTTAGTGTTTTGTTTATAAACAAATTTTACAATGATGTCTTTCCTTCCCATCACTATTGACCAAACTGTTTTTCCACTTATCTTGGTTAAGCCTTAAAGTCATGTCATTTCCATGAATACAGGTTTGTCTTAGTTTTATTCTGCGCTTTAATATAACTGGTCGCTGCTTTGTTTTTTCTTTTGCAGTCCTGTTGCATTTACAGAGAGGCTCTTTTGTTGACTAACAACTATTACAAAAATATTAGGCATCATTTTATATTTTCTATACAGTGTATATATTTAATACAGCATAAATGACTCTACTTTATGATCTATTGAATGCACTTGTTTATGGATTTGTTTCGTGTGTGTGTGTGTGTGTGTGTATGTGTGTGTGTGTGTGTAGGAGGAGCTACAGACGAGGGGAGAGAGCTTCACCTCGAAGCTGCAGTATCAGCGGTCAGCCACAGAGAACGTGTTCATGACTTTTCAGCTGGACTGCCCCAAGCTGCTGAAGCTCACGGGACTGCCCGGCCGTCTCATCGTGTCTCTGTTCGAGCACAGCTCAGTGGTGGAGCACGTGAAGAGTCCTGCTGGACAGACCTCCCCTGGTGAGAGTAAATCTGACCATGCAGACCCTAAGCACCAATACTCAAGCAATCACGCACCATTTTGATTGCAACTTGAATATTTATTAAGATGTACAATGGCCTCTTTTTTTAATGGTTATACTCATGAAACAGTGTGGACTCATGAAAGGTTAGGGTTGATGTACTGATGTTGCTGGTCATTTAGAATCACGATGTGCCTAAATGTCAGCAAGCGAGGCACGGTTCTGGAAAGTCTGGAGAAAGTATGGAAATTTTTTTCATGGTGTAGATCAAGATGTGAATATTTTGCTGTCAAACTCGGAGCACTGAAGCTTTACATTTCCTTATTGTCTGTTCAAATGCAGCCTCCGTAAGTAATGTAAGAATCGAATAATTGCTCAAGCCAAAAAAAAAGTTTCCTATTTCATTGAGAACCATGCAGCCCTTAGTAGAGCTCGGCTGCGTCCCTTGCAGGAGCGGCTGAGAACTGTCCGATGTCATTATGCAGCACGAGAGTGACCTCTAGAGGAGAAATAAAAACTCATTCTTGTTATTTGAAGTGTTTTTTAATTCATTTTGGACATCTCTATTTTTATTTGTTATTTGGAGTGTGAAGGGAAATTCTCTTATCATGTACTCTTATATTATGAATTGCTATCAAATACCTATGATGAATGTATTCGTTTAATTACCTTGTATTCATTTAATAACCTCTTTAAATAAGCTGATCAACTGCTATCCTTGGTTATATTATGTATTTCCATGTCAACATGACACAGGACTTATTTTGTATTATGACTATGTGCTGTGTGTTTTGTTTAAATCTGTCTGACACCTGGACCAGTAGAAACGCACTGCTTCTTATCAATGTGTATAAATACTTTTGTTTTGCTTGAAATAAACCAGAAGTCTCTGTGAACATTCATGTGTGTCAGTGTTTGTGTGTGTGTGTGTTCATTTGGACTCTCCAGGCCTGAACTCTGCGGTAAACCACACTTTCTAGCTCATAGCAGCACAGAACTAAAAGTTAATAGAAGTAATGGTAGAACAGGCTGATCGGGCTGATGGAGATTTGAAGACATAAATATGAGATTCCTGAGATACTTGGAAATCTAACAGAGTGCTACGTTAAATTAATGTTTATTAATAGTTAATATATTATATTTCATTTTAAAATGTGCAGTACATTTTTCATGGTTCAGTCAGTACTTTATTTTTGTAATAAAGTTCAGGAATATTTTACTTCGAGTGTTTTCATTCAGTATCAGTTTAAAACTTCTGCCCGACTTGGTTACTGGTATCAGTAAAATCCACTATCGGTCGACCCCAAGCCCTAGGGTGTATAACAAAAGGCTGCTTTAAACAGTTTTTAACAACAGCATTTACTCATCACATGTTTTCTGTGCCACTTTTGTTTGCCTGACCAGAAATTCACGCAGTGGCTAAAGAGACCGCACCCATTAACGGTGTTGACCTTCTCAATATCAGTAATATCCTTCTAGAGAAGTGGCTTTGCACACCAGGGCAGACAAATGGCAAGGTAAGAGGTTTTCAAACACACGCAGGAACTTTAAATGTAGGCTGAAAACTGAGGAATAATTCTCAAAGCATCTTATCAAACAAAGCAACTAAATCTTTAAAACCCCCAAAAAGACACAGATTATTGAGCGATTATTAGTAGCAGTGTTTGTCACTACAGGACCTCCAGTAGCAGGACTCTGTGACTGATCTTACTGAGGATCCTGATCTCATGAGGTGAACTAAAAACTCCTCCATTATACTTCACAGCTCTTTTTCCCATCAGAGAAAAGTGTTTTCTATGCACATTTCTTTTCTTCTGTTTTTCAGAGTGGTGTATTTGCTGCAGATGCACTCCATGGATATGAGGTATGTCTACTCAGTCCCATCCTGAGTGCAGAGACAAAGGTAAATTATATAGCTGTAGCTTCAGCATGTATATGATTTCTTCCC
Organism: Ictalurus furcatus; assembly: GCF_023375685.1. Lineage (NCBI taxonomy): Eukaryota > Metazoa > Chordata > Actinopteri > Siluriformes > Ictaluridae > Ictalurus > Ictalurus furcatus. Next base: position 4,568 of record NW_026521049.1, on the reverse strand, counting down.
ATTTTATACAGTATTAGTATAATTTAAAGGGCCAGTGGGTAAAATCAAAGCTCTAAAGTTTACATGTACAGTAACACTATAATTATTATTTATAACTCCTTCATCCTACCTTCCCTCCAAGCCCATATACATGTATACCTGCCTCCTACAATTTCTGATGGACAGCAGTTTATCGTCATGTTCATTTGCAACAAATCTTTCATTTACTGGATGAATGAACATCAGCATTCATTCATGCGCCTCGTCCCATATGAGGAAAGTATATCTGGAAAACTAAGCGTTACGTATCAGACTTGACACATTATACTGGTGTGTAAAACCTAACACTAACTTTTTTTTAAAGAAAAACAAAGTACACAATGATTTATTACATTAATACTAAATAACGTTATCTGTATATAGTTACACTTCATATAACTTATGTTTGGGGCTGCAGCGACTAGTCTGAATAATCAGTAGACTTCCTGTAGAAGTCCCTGTAGAAGTTATTACAATAAAAACGATAATGTTTAGAATGAGCACATTAGTCTGTCTTTTTTTGTTGTTGTTGTTCTTTTCTCAGCTGTTGGGAAGATCCGGTCTCAGACTGACATTTGAACACCCAGCTGTGCGCTGCTCTGCCTCATTCACCTTGTAGACACCTTGTTATTTTATAATCAATATTTGTCTCTATTGTATGTGTGTATGCTGCGCGTCTAGTAGCAGATTTGTGTTTGGAGTACGAGGTTCTACGCTATCAAGCGATAAGATTTTATTTTGAATAACACTGGATACTGGTAATATGTGTACAGCAAACAGACTTTTATTTATATCTGCAGAAATATGACCTAAAACATCATCAGATTTTCACACAAGTCCTAAAAGTAGATAAAGAGAACCCAGTTAAACAAATGAGACAAAAAGATTGTACTTGGTCATTTATTTATTAAGGAAAATGATCCAATATTACATATCTGATAGTGGCAAAAGTATGTGAACATCTAGGATCAGCAGTTAATCTGTTAGTGAAATTAGAGTCAGGTGTCTTCAATCAATGGGATGACGAAGAACAGGGATCTGTAAGAGTCTGATCTTCACAACATGTTTGTGGAAGTGTATCATGGCATGAACAAAGGAGACTTCTGAGGACCTCAGAAAAAGGGTTGTTAATGTTGATCAGTCTGGAAAAGGTTACAAAACCATCTCTAAAGAGTTTGGACTCCACCAATACACAGACAGTTAGTTTGTGTACAAACGGAGGAAATTCATGACCATTGTTACCCTACCCTGCAGTAGGGTCCAATAAAGATCTCCCCAAAATGAAGATATGTAATAGACTGCGAGGTCACAAAGGAAACCAGGGTAATTTCTAAGCAGCTAAAGGCCCTCTCACATTGGCTAATATTCATGAGTCTACCATCAGGAGAACACTGAACAACAATGGTGTACATGGCAGGGTTGCAAGGAGAAAGCCACTGGTCTCAAAAAGAACAGTGCTGACCTTCCGCAGTCTGCTAAAAATCACGTGGACAAAACAGAAGGATGTTGGAAAAATGTTTTGTGGATGGATGAGACAAAAATAGAATTTTTGGTTTAAATAAGAAGCGTTATGATTGGAGAAAGGAAAACACTGAATTCCAGCACAAGAACCCCATCCCATCTGTGAAACATGCTGGTGGTAGTATCATGGTTTGGGCCTGTTTTGCTACATCTGGACCAGGACGGCGATTTCTAAAGGGAAATATCAGGATATCTGTCTGTGACCTGAATCTCAAGAGAAAGTGGGTCATGCAGCAAGACAATAACCCTGAGCACACATGTCATTCCAAAGAATGATTAAAGAAGAATAAAGTTAATGTTCTGGAATGGCCAAGTCAAAGTCCTGACCTTAATACAGTAGAAATGTTGTGGAAGAACCTGAAGCAAGCAGTTCATGTGAGGAAACCCACCAACACCCCAGAGCTGAAGCTGTTCTGGATTGAGGAACGGGATAAAAATCCTCCAAGTCGATGTGCAGGACTGATCAACAGTTACCCCAAACGTTTATCTGCAGTTATTACTGCACAAGGAGCTCACACCGCTTACTGAAAGCAACAGTTCACATACTTTTACCCCTCACAGATATGTAATACTGGATCATTTTTCTCAATAAATAACTGAGCAAGTATAATATTAATATATATTATTATTGTTATATATTATTATAATATACCAGAGCTTGATGCAGAGCGAGCACTTTTGGCCCCTCATGAAGCATTTGGTGTTAAAAGATCGGTCTGATTAGGTGGAGGAGATGGTTAACTACCTGAACAATCAGATCAGGCAAGTTGTTCCTAAATATCACAGTTTTCACGCTGACCTCACAGTTTTTAAGTTAGACTTTGTTCCAGACTGCTTAAATGATAGCTCATTTAAAAGCAATTAATCACACTACTTTTTGAGAAACAGGATATTTTATGAGCACCAACATGTTTTCATTTCACAAAAAACTTGCTTTATAAATGTCTCAGATTTGGCATCATGCATCTCTGAGATTACAACAGTCGGTAGAATATCAATAACATTCTATTTCATATTTCTATAAATCACTTCTAACAAGTGATTTATAGAAATGAAACTGATGTGAATTAATGTTTTATTATTAGACATTGCTAGAAAGCAGCTTTACAGAAATCCAGAGAGAGCAAGAGTGCGAGGGGGCGTGCGAAGGAGAGAGAGTGAGAGAACCCTTGGAGAGAGAGAGAGAATACTAGGTGAGACAGAGACACACACACAGAGAGAGAGAGAGAGAGAGAGAGAGAGAGAGAGAGAGAATCCTAGGTGAGGGAGAGAGTGAGAAAGAGAGAGAGAATCCTAGGTGAGACAGAGCGAGAGAGAGAGAGAGAGAGAGATAGAGAATCCTAGGTGAGACAGAGAGAGAGAGAGAGAGAGAGAGAGAGAGAGAGAGAGAGAGAGAATCCTAGGTGAGGGAGAGAGTGAGAAAGAGAGAGAGAATCCTAGGTGAGACAGAGCGAGAGAGAGAGAGAGAGAGAGAGAATCCTAGGTGAGACAGAGCGAGAGAGAGAGAGAGAGATAGAGAATCCTAGGTGAGACAGAGAGAGAGAGAGAGAGAGAGATAGAGAATCCTAGGTGAGACAGAGAGAGAGAGAGAGAGAGAGAACCCTAGGTGAGGGAGAAAAACCCTTGGAGAGAGGGCGAGAGAGAGAGAATCCTAGGTGAGACAGAGGGAGAGAGAGAATCCTAGGTGCGACAGAATGAGAGAGAGAGAAAACCCTTGGATGGACCTGACTTTAAAATATCATTTAATACCAAAGATTAAAATGTCCCGCCCCCCCCCCCCCCCCCATAGACGAATCAGTTAAGCATCATGTTTCAGCACATCACATAATCACCAAAAAAACTCAAATAAAAATGTCATATTTCCGTTATAATCAACATCACAAATACATTGATTTACACCCCATTTCTGTTTAAATGTTTTAAGGTCATTAACCAACTTGAAGTAAGTATTCAGTTCTTAGTGGTGATCTTATTAAACCCCTGAGGACTCTTTACATGTCAGCCAAAAACACCACTGTACACCAAAACACCATTGCACACCAAAAACACCACCGTACACCAAAAACACCATCGTACACCAAAAACATCGTACACCAAAAACACAGCATCAAGACTTTACATTTTACACACTGACTGTGTAACAGTTTCAGCTTCAGTTACAGCATGACTTTCAGCAGATCAGCTGTCTTACATTCTCTCTCTCTCTCTCTGTCTGTAAGTGTGTGTAGGAGATGTGTATATAGAGATCCAGACAGAACACTTGCCCCAGTTGTTGTTGAGGAGTGTTGAGGAGTGTCGGCTGTTACGCTGCAGCTCGGTCTGCAACACTGTCTGTACCTCTGCTCCAAAGTCCAACCTCCGCTCGTCTCCCCCCTCGTCCTCCCGTCCAGTGGCCCCGCCCAAGAGCAGGACACACTCCAGGTCAGTGCACCACACTTACACAGACACACATCACCGACACACGTATCTCACACACTCACACACATCACACACACACAGTCTGAGTGAAGTCATCACGCAGTTATCACACACTAATGAGACGCTGGACACTTCACTCTCGCTGTAACTCACACAAAAAGACAAGAATAAGAAAGAAAGAAAAGCAGTAAACAGTATGAATTATAAACAGAGACACTGATCAGATTGTTTGTTTTCTACACTAGTTTCTAATACTTTCTTTCATTTCTTACTATGATCTTGTATACTTTTTAAATCATTTTTTACCCTCCCTCTCTTTCTCTCTCTCTATCTCTCGTCTCTCTCTCCCCCCCCAGCCCGGTCATGTCTGGATGTCCGGTCAGCGAGGACGTGTTTGAGGACAGGGAAAGTCCCTCCGCAGTTAAGTTCTCCAGAGAGCAGCTTTACAGATTTTGTTCAGTACGAGGAGGCGGAGTCTGATGACCATGCCCCTCTCCAGTCGTATCCTAAACTCCAGCCTGGTTCTCTGGTGCTCCTGTGATGCAGCACTGCCTCGGGCACTTCCAGCACTTTCTGGTGCAGACTGGTGGATGCTCTACATCACACAGCGG